>NW_022630568.1:0-117310 GCF_010909765.2 Amblyraja radiata | reverse complement strand
TCAGCTTCTCGTCCCCAAGCTGGTTTCCAGGAAGGCTGACTTCATACAGGCAAGAATAAAGAAGGATGCTGAGGGATTAGCACAAGCGGCGAATGCTTTCAATTATCCTTCACCAGCCATCAGACTGAGACCCACGGCCCTTCCTAAGTTTACTGGAAACAAGCGTGACTTTTATAGATGGAGGAAGGATTGGGAAGCACTGCACAAGCAAGGTGAACCCACTGGATCAAATGAGGTGAAGAAGGTTCAATTGCTGGACAGTCTGGAGGACAAAATTACAAGAGACCTCCGCCTCACAAGTTATAACACTGCAGATGATATATTTCGTGTCCTAGAGAACCGGTTTGGAAATCAAACAGCTATTGCTATTGAGATAGTGGAGGAGCTTCAGAGAATCCCACCTGTCAGAGGACATCAGCCACGTAAAATAGTGGAATTAATTCAAGCTGTGGAAAAGGCGCTTAATGACTTGAGCGATCTCGGAGACACAGGCGCTATTAAAATCCACTGATGACAAAATCAATTGAAACCAAGCTTCCAGAAACCCTTAAGAAGGAATGGCTGGTTTATGTAGCTGACAAGAGGAATGCTGTGGCACCAGAGAAACGGTTTGACAGTCTCTTGTCATTTCTCAAAGAGCAGGAGAGCATATACGAACAGCTCGAGCAACTGAGGGACGAGGAGCCGAGTAGAAAGGAAACTCGGACTGAACCAAAACATGCCAAAACCAAGTCTACCAAGTCAGAAAATGACCACACAAGTTGTGTAGTCTGTGGTGACATAAAGCATAAAAGGAAGCTGTACTTCTGCAAGCAGTTTCGAGGGCTAAAGCTGACAGAGAAAAGAGCTGCAGTAAAGAAGCTGGGAGCATGCAAAAAGTGTCTTGAAGTTCATGATGATGGTTCATACTGCAAACCTGCATATCTGTGTAAAAATCAAATCTGCAAGGATGAACAGAATCCTGAGCATCATTTTTATCTGTGCCCCAATTATGAGATGAGGAAAAGTAGTATGGATCAGAGAAGGAGTAAATTTGGTCCAGAGGAAGATAAAGGCAAGAAGAAATATACAGTGGACCAAGAGGAGTTTTTTCAGCAAACTTCCACCAGAGTTGGCAAAACAATGCCGAGATGTGTTCTCGAACACTGCATCAAGAGCCTTCAAACACTGCAAAGCATCAGCCAAGCCTCCTAAAGGAAGGTAGGACTGCAAGAGCATCCAGTGATTATGATGCTTTTGGAGGTCATAGCAAATGCTGGACAAAAGGTTGGGACATTAATTGACTTGGCTTCAGATACCAACTACATAACTTCACAAGGCTGCGAGTAGACTGAACCTTAGGAGTGAAGACATCACGCTTATCGTCCATGGAGTTGGGGGGATGAAGGTCCACGTAGAGACGATGCGCTTCCTTCTAAAGATCCGAGTGAAGACTCCCAAGGGCACACTCAAGTCGCACCAGTAAGTTTGTTATGGATTGGACAGCATTGCAGATGTTCACAAACATGTGACACCACAGCAGCTGCAAAAGTTCTTTCCAGACGTCCCACTTGAGGAACTTGTGAGACCAAAAGAGATACATTTGCTCATAAGCCATAGAGAAGGTTAGCTAGCGCCTCAGAGGATTAGAACTGTTGGAAATCTCATTCTGTGGGATGGACCACTGGGAAAGACTGTTGGAGGTTGTCATCCTGAGCTGTTTGAGAAGCTTACCATGTCAGCCCACATGTCCAAAACACACTTCGCAAGATCAATGAGAGCAGCTGCTTTAAAGTATGAGGAGCTCACTGCCCCAGTCCCTGAGGAACTTTCACCAAACGGACAGGTCGCCGTCAAAGTTCAGAAGTCACGTACATCAACCGCCAATCGGCACTTCTTGGATTGGTGGAAGTGGGATAGCATTGGAGCAGCATGCGAGCCAAAGTGCGGGGGTTGCCGCTGTGGAAACTGCCAGCCAGGCGGAAAAGAAATGACTCTTGCTGAAGAGAGAGAGCTCGAAGTGGTAAGGGAAGGCCTCACCTACGTAACAGGAGACCGTCACAGTAAAGACCCACATTGGCATGCTTGCTATCCTTGGTTGGAAGACCCAGCTTCTCTACCAAATAATAAAAGGACAGTGGAAGCCACATTTCTCAGGACGGAGAGGCAGCTATCAAGAGAACCTGAATGGAAAAGTGCCTACACAGCTCAGGTGCACGACATGGTGGACCGAAAGGCTGCAATCAAATTGTCCGAAGACATTATTGCAAACTGGAAGGGACCAGTGTGGTATGTGAGTCACCTTATTGCTTCAAACCCCCATCCTGTCACAACCCCAGTGAGACTAGTGTGGAACAGCAGCCAAAAGTGCAATGGTGTCAGCTTAAATGATTTGCTGATGAAAGGTCCAGACGTCCTCAACCAAATTCGCGCCGTCCTCCTCAGATTCAGAGGCGGAATCTATGCTGCTCTGGGAGACATAAAGAAGATGTATAACTCAGTCTGGTTGGAGGACCGTGAAGTACACTTACACAGATTCCTCTGGCGAGATTCCGAGGACGAGGAGCTGGGAGAGTATGCTATGACAAGAGTGAACATCGGAGACAAACCTGCGGGGTGCATTGCACAGTTGGCAATGCGTGAGACTGCTAATCTTCCTTCTTTTACCCACCTCAAAGATGAGCATCAAGTACTCCAGAAAGACAGCTATGTTGACGACATCCTCACATCTCACAACAGCCTCGACCAGTTGAGAATCATCACAGCAAATGTGGAACAAATCCTAAAAGTTGGTGGGTTTGAGCTCAAGCCTTGGGTTCTGTCTGGCCAAAGTGGGAGGAAGGAGGACAATGATGCTTTAAAGAAAAGCAAAACAAAAAGCATGATCCTACCAAACCAAATGCACGACGATGATAACAAGGCACTTGGTCTGGGCTACATTGTTGAAGAGGACATGCTCCACGTTATGGTGGGAATCAATTTCTCCAAGAGAAAGAAAAAGATGCGGCTTGGTCAAAGCCTTCTACAAGAGCAAATCAAAACTCAGACGCCAAATCCCCTAACAAGAAGAGAGCTTCTCAGCCAGGTAGCAGGGCTATATGACCCCATCGGCATAGTGGCTCCTGTTAAGCAAAAGGGAGCGATTCTAGTACGCAGAGCTTTCCAAGAAGCAAAAGAGGGAAGCTGTTCGGTCAGAGACACATGGGACATGGCACTCTCAGATGGACTCAGGGATGATGCAATTAAGCTCTTTGAAGAGTACGTACAACTTGGAAAAGTCAAGTTCGTCAGGGCACTGACTCCCTCTTGCTCCGCAACTGAACCCTTGGGAATCACCTGTTCTGACGGAAGTGAGCACACCTACGGGGCAGTGATGTACCTGAGATGGCTATATGTTTTATCAATAAGAGTTGGTTCAAATAAAGGGTTATTCGCTATTGGCATTAACAATGATAAATTTCTTAATTTTAAAGATAATTTTATTTGTTTCCAAATTCTTATTGTACCATATATAATTGGGTTCTTCTTATATATTGTGTTGTTCAGTTTTTTCGGGGAGAAGAGGTCCGTTCCTATATTACAAGGAAAACAATCCTCTTTCTCCATTTTTATCCATTCTGTCTGTTGGGTAGAACTATCCAGCCAATAAATTGTATTCTTAATATGCACTGCCCAGTAATAATACATAAAATTCGGGAGTGAGAGACTCCCAACATCTTTTGGCTTACATAAGTGTTTTTTTTGTAATTCTATGTGATCTATTGTCCCAAATAAAATTAGTAATATTAGGGTCTAATTTAAAAAACAAATATTTTGGTATATATACCGGTATAGACCGAAATAGGTTTAGTAATTGTGGTAGGAAGATCATTTTTATTGCATTTATTCTACCTAATATTGATAAAGGAAGTGTTTTCCAAAATGTAATCAGCGTATTAAGTTTATTTAATAAAGGTATGAAATTAGCGTTGAATAATGCTTTATATTTTCTAGTAATCTGAATACCCAAATATTAAAATTTCCTTTTGCGATTTTAAAGGGGAACTTCAGTAAGTGTGTAGGTTCTTGAGATTTTAACGTGTTGATTTCACTTTTATTCCAGTTTATTCTCTATCCAGAAAAAGACCAGAATTTCTCTATTAAATTTAATACATTTGATATGCTCGTTTGTGAATTTGTAATATATAAAAGTATATCGTCTGCATATAATGACATTTTATTCTTTGAGTCCCTAGTAATATAGCCCTGAATATTTGGATGAATTATTATACTTTCAGCCGGAGGTTCTATCATAAGGGCAAATAGCAGGGGTGATAACGCACCTCCCTGCCTATTACCCCTTGACATTTTTGAGATAACATGTTGTTAGTTAAAATTCTTGCCATCGGTTTATCATACAAAAATTTTACCATGTAATAAAATTCTCTCCCGGGAGTTCCGGTGGCGTCATGGAGCATTAAGGCGCGGCATTGAGCTTCTCTCCCGCAAAAATTGTTTAAAAAAACCCGTTTTAAAGTCAGCACCGATTTAAAAAAACTCACCGGAGTTGCTTGGTGTCGTGTAAAGGTGATATCATCAGAAGGTGACGGAAAAATCGGGGAGATTAATGGTAAAATCGGAATTTAAATGTGTAAAGAAAAAAGCTCAAGGGCACCAGAGAAAAACACTATTAGTCTTCAGTTCGAGAAAGTCTTGGATACTCTGCAAACGACAGAAGACGGTTCAGAAGAAGAAGAATCTTACAGCCAAGGGTCTCTGCTTGAAATGGCGACAAAAGGAGACAAGATGGAGAAGGAGGTAAAGCAAATGCTTTTAGATATGACTGCTACAATCAATATTACACTGGAGAAGATGCAGAGTATGGAGTCTCATATGAGAGTAACAAGCGAGTCTGGAGACTAATGTGGAGAGTAATAAGAAGAGTATGGAGACTGGTATGGAGGAGAATTTCTCAAAAAATTATAATACTTGCAGTGAGTTAAAAGAACTGAAGAAGCACTATAAGGAATTTGATAAGAGATTAAAATCAGAGTGTGTCAGAGTTGAAAATGATTACAGCAAGAAATTTAAAAGTGTGAAGGATGATATCGGAAAGCTGGATGAGATAGTGGAAGAGATGGAGAATGAGATAAAAGAGATGGTCACGGAAATAAGGAGTTTGAAAAAATCACAGAAAACTGAAGAGGAAAAACTTGGAAGAATGACTGATAAATGTCTGGACCTGGAAGCAAGAGCTCGAAGACAAAATCTGAGGATTCTCGGAGTAGAGGAAGGACGAGAGGGACATGAATCTCAAGCATGTACTTTCGTTACTGATTTACTCAAGATGTCTTTGGACTGTCGGAAGAACCAAGAATAGACGTTCGCTCACCGAGTTGGGCATGTTGCAAGAGGTACAAATTATTCAAGACAGATAATTGTGAAATTCCGTGACATATCTTCAGTGGAATTTATATTGAGAAAGATTACCCATGGGAAGAAGCTGACATACCGTGCGGATATCGTGATTACCCTCCCGAGGTAGTCCGGAAAATGAGATTGTTCACACCGGCAAGACACACTCAGAGGGATGTCCCGGGAGTAAGATTTGGTGTCTTCTTTACCGGGAGAATGAAGGCATCTTATAATGGGCGTTGGACGCTCATTTGCAGATCCCGGAAAGCTTTAAAGTATGCAGAAGGATATCGTTAAGAAAACATCGGGGCAAGCTGCCGACAAGGGAAGAAGATTGAACTTTTTAATTCTTATGATAGAGTTTTGAAACTGGTTAAAATGGCCGAGCTACCCAGACAATTCTAAAGCTTAACTCTCTGGAATGTTTTATTCAGAGAGTCAAGTCAAGTCAAGTGAGTTTATTGTCATGTGTCCCTGTATAGGACAATGACATTCTTGCTTTGCTTAAGCACACAGAAAATAATAAGCATTTACTACAAAACAGAATAAATGTGTGCATATACCCATGATATAAATATATACACACATGAATAAATAACTGATAAAGTGCAAATAGCAGAAATGGTTATAATAATCAGAGTTTTCTCCGAGCCATGTTTAATAGCCTGATGGCTGTGTGGAAGTAGCTATTCCTGACCTGGTAGTTGCAGCCTGGGCTATATTCAACCTTGGACGAAAAGCTCAAAGTTTAACCCCATGCACCTGCCTGTATGGTGTTGGTTACCTGCTTGTATGGTAGGTTATAGAATGTGATATTGTAAGAATCCTGGGTGGATATATAGGGAAAGTTTTAGATTAGATAAGATTAGATAAGTTGGAAAAGACATATATACTTATATAATCGTGTATATGTGTGTTCTATATGTGTTTGGTTTTTTACTCCTTGTGTCTTTTCCTGATTTTTTTCGGCTTTCACTGGCGCTGGTTTGATAAACTCATATAAGAAAAGACAAAATATGAAACGGTATGTAACCTTCTATGAGGCTTACCAAGGGGGAGGAGCTCAATGTATAACAACATCACGGAGGTCTATACTTTTTTTGCCATGATTGATGGCTATTCGTCTTTAAGGTATCTTTCCTTAGATACCTTAATAGCATCTTTTTTTTTTTAAGCACAATCAATATTTTTATTTGTTTTCTTTTAAGTAATTGTATATCACATTTTTCTTTCTTTTTCTAAGGCGCTTTACAAGAAAGAGATGCAATATAAATCTAATAACTCGGGATGACCACCCAACTCCTAGAATCTGAGGTATTTGGTTGCACCATATGATTCAGGAATATTATCTTGATTTACAATGCAAGACGATAGACAAATAAAGAATGGAGGAAATACATTTTGTAGCTGGAATATAAGGGGTGCCAACGAACCAATTAAGAGGGGTAAAATGTTTGCCCAACTAAAATCTTTGAAAAGCGACATACTGTTTTTACAGGAAACACACATGAAACAACAAACACAAATGAGATTAAAGGCGAAGTGGATAGGCCAAAATACTACTCCTCATTTACTTCTAATCTAGGGGTACGGCTATTCTTATTAGAGAAAGGTATTCCTTTTAAATTAAAGAATACTATATCAGATAAAGAGGGAAGGTATATTATAGTTTCGGGAGAATTTATGAAACCCCAACTAACTTTGATAAATAGTTACGCTCCGAATTTTGACAACCCCAATTTTTGATAAAATTATAGACATAATATCAGAGTTAATTACCAAAATGTGATAATAGGGAGGGATTTTAACTGTGTTTTAGATTTCATATCTAGATAAATCAGCCAAACAAAGGAGGAGTAATTTAAAATCTAAGACTAGCGAACTTCTAAATACATATATAAAAAACCCTAATTTAATGATGTATAGATCTGCTAATCCAGTTGGAAGGGAATACTCGTTTACTCTTCGGTACATAAAACTTATTCAAGAATTAATTATTTTAATTAATGCCATATACAAACAATCCAACATACCACATTAGTAGTATCTCAGATCACTCTCCGTTGACATTTTCAGTAAAATTTGAGGGAATGCCGGGTATAAAATCTTTTTGGAGGTTTAATACACATATTTTAAATGACGTGCAAGGATATAATATTTAAAACAACAAATGATACACCAGGTACCTCGCCTTCTTTATTATGGGAAACGTTTAAGGCATTTATGAGAGGAATTATAACTTTCATATCAAAGTTTTCAAAATAAAAAGAATAAGACAGAACAAATGTTGTTAGAACAAGAAATCAGAGAGTATAGTTAGATAATGCTAAAAATGCAGAAGAACAACTCCAGGACTGTTTGGAGTCTGTAGACTGGGCAATGTTCAAGGACTCGGCAACGGACTTGAACGAATATGCCACAGTCGTTACAGACTTCATAAAGAAATGTGTGGAGGACTGCATCCCTACAAAAACCTACCGAGTGTGTCCCAATCAGAAACCTTGGATGAACTTTGACATCCGCACTCTCCTGAAGTCCAGACACAGCGCATTCACCTCCAATGATACAGTGGCCTACATGAAGACCAGATACGACCTTGATAAGGCCATCAAAAAGGCCAAAGGGGACTTCTGCTCCAAACTGGAGGACGAGACAGATGTTCGGCAGCTGTGGCAGGGTCTGAATGCAATCACCTCATACAAGGCAAAACCAGGAGGCAGCTCGAATGCCGGTGTAACATCACTCCCTGACGAGCTCAATGCGTTTTACGCACGCTTTGACAGGGAGAATACTGATGTGCCTTCCCGATCCCCCATTCGCTGCGATGGCATTTCAGTCTCAGTCACAGAGGCCGATGTCAGGAAATCATTCAGAGGGGTGAACCCCCGAAAAGCACCTGGACCTGATGGTATACCCGGCCGTGTTCTAAAAACCTGTGCGGACCAACTGGCGGGAGTTTTTACGGACATTTTCAACCTCTCACTTCTGAGGTATGAGGTCCCCACCTGCTTTAAAAGGGCATCAATTATACCGGTGCCCAAGAAGAGTGAGGTGACATGCCTCAATGACTATCGACCAGTTGCACTAACGCCGGTGGTGATGAAGTGCTTTGAGAGGTTGATCATGGAGCAAATCAACTCCTACATCGACAAAAACCTGGACCCACTGCAGTTCGCGTACCGCCACAACAGATCAACGGTGGATGCGATCTCGCTGGCCCTCCACTCCGCACTGGACCACTTGGACAACAAAAACGCATATGTCAGGGTGTTATTCATTGATTACAGCTCGGCATTTAACACAATCATCCCCTCCAAACTGGTTACCAAACTCGCAGAACTGGGTCTCTGCGCATCCCTCTGCAACTGGATCCTCGACTTCCTCGTCCACAGTCCACAGTCTGTTCGTATTGGTGGAAATGTGTCAGCCTCAATAACAATCAGCACGGGAGCACCTCAAGGCTGCGTGCTCAGCCCCCTGCTGTACTCATTCTATACCCATGACTGCGTAGCGAACCACAGTGCGAACTCCATCATCAAGTTCGCCGACGACACCACTATTGCGGGGCGTATTACTGATGGGGATGAGTCAGAGTACAGAAGAGAGATCGAGCAACTGTCCATATGGTGCCAGCGCAATAACCTGGCCCTCAACACCAGCAAAACCAAGGAACTGATTGTGGACTTTGGAAGGAGTAGGAGGGGGACCCACAGCCCCATTTATATCAACGGGTCGATGGTTGAAAGGGTCAAGAACTTCAAATTCCTGGGCGTGCACATCTCTGAAGATCTTTCCAGGTCCAAGAACACTAACGCAATTATCAAAAAAGCTCATCAGCGCCTCTACTTCCTGAGAAGATTACGGAGAGTCGGATTGTCAAGGAAGACTCTCTCTAACTTCTACAGGTGCACAGTCGAGAGCATGCTGACCGGTTGTATCGTGGCTTGGTTCGGCAATTTGAGCGCCCTGGAGAGGAAAAGTCTACAAAAAGTAGTGAACACTGCCCAGTCCATCATCGGCTCTGACCTTCCTTCCATCGAGGGGATTTATCGCAGTCGCTGCCTCAAAAAGGCTGGCAGTATCATCAAAGACCCAACCCATCCTGGCCACACACTCATCTCCCTGCTACCTTCAGGTAGAAGGTACAGGAGCCTGAAGACTGCAAAAACCAGTTTAGGAATAGCTACTTCCCCTCAGCCATCAGGCTATTAAACCTGGCTCGGACAAAACTCTGATTATTAGCAACCACTTTCTGTTATTTGCACAGCAGTTTATTTATTCATGTGTGTATATATTTATATCATGGTATATGGACACATTTATCTGTTTTGTAGTAAATGCCTACTATTTTCTGTGTGCTTAAGCAAAGCAAGAATTTCATTGCCCTATACAGGGACACATGACAATAAACTCACTTGAACTTGAAGATTCCACGACAGAAAAACACAATAAGATAATATTACTGAAATTTAAACTTAATCGAATTGTATCGGCAAGATTAATAAGATTATTCCAAATTACAAAACATTAACATTTTGAGTTTGGTGACAAACCACATAAACTTTTAGCTCGCCAATTGAAAAAACAAGAAAAGGAAAATATTATAACTAAAATTAAATCAGAGAAAGATGAATTACTAATACTACCTAAATATATTAATAATAGCTTAGCTCAATTTTACCAAAACTTATATATATCTAAAATTAAAATAGAAGATAGTAAAATTAAAAAAAACTTTAGATAACTGTAATCTTCCAAAACTGGACCTTTTGGAACAAGAGGAAATTGGAGCTCAAATTACAATGAAAGAAATGGGTGAAACAATAAAATTGTTGGGAAATGGTAAGACACCGGGACCAGATGGTTTTAGTAATGAATTTTATAAAAACATTCATGAGATAACGACCCCTTATTTATTTAATTTATACTCCCATGCTTTAAAGAAAACAAACTACCTGAAACACTAACAGAATCAACTATTACGCTTATTCCAAAAAAAAAAAAAAGATTTAGAAGATCCGGGCTCATATAGAGCTATATCACTTTTAAATACAGATCAGAAAATCTTAGCAAAGACTTTAGCAAGAAGATTAAGCAAATATAATAGTAAATGGATAAAACCCTGATCAAACGGGGTTTATACCCAAAAGATACTCATTTAATAATTTGAGACGTATGTTTAATATAATGTACTCGCATAAAGTAGAGGAAGTAGATATATCAATTATTTTTTTGGATGCAGAGAAAGCATTTGATCAGGTAGAGTGGCAATATATATATAAAGTACTACATGATAAACCGCTGGCAAGAATTTTAACTAACAACATGTTATCTCAAAAATGTCAACTATCAAGGGGTAATAGGCAGGGATGTGCGTTATCACCCCTGCTATTTGCCCTTATGATAGAACCCCTGGCTGTAGGTATAAGAATTCATCAGAATATTCAGGGCTATAATACCAGGGACTCAAAGAATAAAATCTCATTATATGCAGACGATATACTTTTATATATTACAAAGTCACAAACGAGCATACCAATTTTAACCATATAACCATATAACAATTACAGCACGGAAACAGGCCATCTCGGCCCTACAAGTCCGCGCCGAACAATTTGTTTCCCCCTTAGTCCCACCTGCCTGCACTCATACCATACCCCTCCATTCCCTTCTCATCCATATGCCTATCCAATTTATTCTTAAATGATACCAACGAACCTGCCGCCACCACTTCCACTGGAAGCTCATTCCACACCGCTACCACTCTCTGAGTAAAGAAGTTCCCCCTCATGTTACCCCTAAACTTCTGTCCCTTAATTCTGCAAGTCATGTCCTCTTGTTTGAATCTTCCCTATTCTCAAAGGGAAAAGCTTGTCCACATCAACTCTGTCTATCCCTCTCATCATTTTAAAGACCTCTATCAAGTCCCCCCTTAACCTTCTGCGCTCCAGAGAATAAAGATCTAACTTATTCAACCTATCTCTGTAACTTAGTTGTTGAAACCCTGGCAACATTCTAGTAAATCTCCTCTGTACTCTCTCTATTTTGTTGACATCCTTCCTATAATTGGGCGACCAAAATTGTACACCATACTCCAGATTTGGTCTCACCAATGCCTTGTACAATTTTAACATTACATCCCAGCTTCTATACAAATTTAATAGAGGAATCTGGGTCTTTTTCTGGATATAGAATAAACTGGAATAAAATAGTAAGATTAAACGAGAACTTACCAGTTTGAAGTTTGATCTGTATTTTATGAGGAGGAACGTTGAGGGAATACGTGAAGAACCCGCTTCCAACGCATGCGTGTCATTCTTCAAAGCAGCGGTGTGAGGTCACAGAAACTATAATGACCTAACATAGTAAGATTATCAAAGAGATACCAGTTTTGATATGATCATAGGAGGGTGGGAGCGGAGGGCACGTATTCCCTCAACGTTCCTCCTCATAAAATACAGATCAAACTTCAAACTGGTAAGTTCTCGTTTAATCTTACTATTTTACTTCGGAGCCACGTGAGTGACTACGTGAAGATTTCAAAGCTCTGTGACCTCATGCCGTGGAACGAGTCCATGCTTCACAACTGCCTTGGGTATCGGGAGAGAGTATCATTAGCAATTTTAGACACACTTATACAAAGACGTGTGTGATATAACGAGAAAATACATTTATTAATTGAAATCATAGCCCTGTAACCCTTCGGGCAAATTATAATATTGAACGTAAAATGCTTTCCGAAAATGATGATGGCTCCAAAACTGGTTTATTATAAAACCTTTGGAAAGTCCTTTCGGATGACCATCCTGCTATTCTGAGGATTTGGTCCGTGGGTACCTCAGAATTTTTGCTGCGGATGTTGCTGCAGCCCTGGTGGAATGAGATTTAAAACCATTAGTGTCTATTCCTGCCATCTTTAGGACACATTTGAGCCACCTTGAGATAGTTTGGGTCGTGACCCTTTTGTGCGGTTTCTTGTAAGAAATTAACAAAGCCATTTCCTGACCTCGAATGCTCTTAGTATATAACCATATAACCATATAACCATATAACAATTACAGCACGGAAACAGGCCATCTCGACCCCTCTAGTCCGTGCCGAACACATAATCTCCCCTAGTCCCATATACCTGCGCTCAGACCATAACCCTCCATTCCTTTCCCATCCATATAACTATCCAATTTATTTATAAATGATAAAAACGAACCTGCCTCCACCACCTTCACTGGAAGCTCATTCCACACAGCTACCACTCTCTGAGTAAAGAAGTTCCCCCTCATGTTACCCCTAAACTTCAGTCCCTTAATTCTCAAGTCATGTTCCCTTGTTTGAATCTTCCCTACTCTCAGTGGGAAAAGCTTTTCCACGTCAACTCTGTCTATCCCTCTCATCATTTTAAAAACCTCTATCAAGTCCCCCCTTAACCTTCTGCGCTCCAAAGAATAAAGCCCTAACTTGTTCAACCTTTCTCTGTAACTTAGTTGCTGAAACCCAGGCAACATTCTAGTAAATCTCCTCTGTACTCTCTCTATTTTGTTGACATCCTTCCTATAATTAGGCGACCAAAATTGTACACCATACTCCAGAATTGGCCTCACCAATGCCTTGTACAATTTTAACATTACATCCCAACTTCTATACTCAATGCTCTGATTTATAAAGGCCAGCACACCAAAAGCTTTCTTTACCACCCTATCTACATGAGATTCCACTTTCATGGAACTGTGCACAGTTATTCCCAGATCCCTCTGTTCACCTACATTCTTCAATTCCCTACCATTTACCATGTACGTCCTATTTTGATTTGTCCTGGCAAGATGTAGCACCTCACATTTATCAGCATTAAACTCCATCTGCCATCTTTCAGCCCACTCTTCCAACTGGCATAAATCTCTCTGTAGACTTTGAAACTCTACTTCATTACCCGCAACCCCACCTATCTTAGTATCATCTGCATACTTACTAATCCAATTTACCACACCATCGTCCAGATCATTGATGTACATGACAAACAACAGTGGACCCAACACAGATCCCTGTGGCACCCCACTCGTCACTGGCCTCCAACCTGACAAACAACCATCCACCATTACTCTCTGGCATCTCCCATTCAGCCACTGTTGAATCCATCTTGCTACTCCACCATTAATACCCAACCATTGAACCTTCTTAACCAACCTTCCATGAGGAACCTTGTCAAAGGCCTTACTGAAGTCCATATACACAACATCCACTGCTTTACCCTCATCAATTTCCCGAGTAACATCTTCAAAAAATTCAAGAAGATTAGTTAAACATGACCTTCCAGGCACAAATCCATGTTGACTATTCCTAATCAGACCCTGTTTATCCAGATGCGTATATATATGATCTCTAAGTATTCTTTCCATTAATTTGCCCACCACTGACGTCAAACTAACAGGTCTATAATTGCTAGGTTTAGACTTAGACCCCTTTTTAAACAATGGAACAACATGCGCAGTACGCCAATCCTCCGGCACTTTTCCCGTTTCTAATGACATTTGAAATATTTCTGCCATAGCCCCTGCTATTTCTACACTAACTTCCCTCAATGTCCTAGGGAATATCCTGTCCGGACCTGGAGACTTATCCACTTTTATATTTCTCAAAAGTGTCAGTACTTCCTCTTCTTTGATCCTCATAGTTTCCATAGCTACTCTACTTGTTTCCCTTACCTCACATAATTCAATATCCTTCTCCTTGGTGAATACCGAAGAAAAGAAACTGTTCAATATCTCCCCCGTCTCTTTTGGCTCTGCAGATAGTTGGCCACTCTGACTCTCTAATGGACCAATTTTATCCCTCGTTATCCTTTTGCTATTAATATAGCGGTAGAAACCCTTCGGATTTACTTTTACCTTACTTGCCAAAGCAACCTCATATCTTCTTTTAGCTTTTCTAATTTCTTTCTTAAGATTCTTTTTACATTCTTTATACTCCTCAAGCACCTCATTTACTCCATGCTGCCTATAACTATTGTAGATCTCCCTCTTTTTCCGAACCAAGTGTCCAATTTCCCTTGAAAACCATGGCTCTTTACAATTTTTACGATTTCCTTTCAACCGAACAGGGACATAAAGATTCTGTACTCTTAAAATGTCACCTTTAAATGTACTCCATTTCTCTTCCACATCTTTCCCATAAAACAAACTGTCCCAATTTACTCCTTTTAAATCCTTTCGCATCTCCTCAAAGTTAGCCTTTCTCCAATCAAAAATCTCAACCCTAGGTCCAGTTTTGTCCCTCTCCATAATTATATTGAAACTAATGGTATTGTGATCACTGGACCCGAACTGTTCCCCAACGCATACCTCTGCCACCTGACCCATCTCATTTCCTAACAGGAGGTCCAGTACCGCCCCTTCTCTAGTAGGTACTTCTATGTATTGTTGCAAAAAACTATCCTGCACACATTTTACAAACTCCAACCCATCCAGCCCATTTACAGAATGTGTTTCCCAGTCTATGTGTGGAAAATTGAAATCTCCCACAATCACTACCTTGTGCTTACTACTAATATCTGCAATCTCCTTACATATTTGCTCTTCCAATTCTCGCTCCCCATTTGGCGGTCTATAATACACCCCTATAAGTGTTGCTACCCCTTTCCCATTTCTCAGTTCCACCCAAATAGCCTCCCTAGACGAGCCCTCTAATCTATCCTGCCAAAGCACTGCTTTAATATCTTCCCTGATAAGCAATGCAACACCTCCACCTCTTGCCCCTCCAATTCTATCACACCTGAAGCAATGAAATCCTGGAATATTTAGTTTCCAATCACAGCCCTCCTGCAACCATGTTTCACTGATCGCCACAACATCATACTTCCAGGTGTCAATCCAGGCTCTTAGTTCATCCACTTTTCTTACAATGCTCCTAGCATTAAAATATACACATTTAAGAAACCCACCCTCTCTTATTCTCTGATTATTTTCTTTTTCTTCTCTCTCCCCTACATTTTGGGTCAGAGTGCTACCATTCTCTGCCCCCTGCTTCCCACACTGACTGCTAGCTTTCCCAATTTGAGTCCCTCCCCTCAACCATACTAGTTTAAAGTCTCTCCAGTAGCCTTTGCAAATCTCCCCGCCAGGATATTGGTCCCCCTTGAGTTCAAGTGCAACCCGTCCTTTCTGTACAGGTCGCACCTTCCCCAAAAGAGGTCCCAATGATCCAGAAACTTGAATCCATACCCACTGCACCAGTCTCTCATCCACGCATTTATCCTCCACCTCGCTCCATTCCTACTCTCACTGTCGCGTGGCACAGGCAGTAATCCTGAGATTGTTACCTTTCCAGTCCTTCTCCTTAACTCTCTACCTAACTCCCTAAATTCTTCTTTCAGGACCTCTTCTCTTTTTTTACCTATGTCGTTGGTACCTATATGCACCACAACCTCAGGCTCCTCTCCCTCCCATTTCAGGATTTCTTGGACACGTTCAGATACATCCCTGACCCTGGCACCAGGGAGGCAAACTACCATCCGGGACTCCTGTCTGCGTCCACAGAATCGCCTATCCGACCCCCTGACTATAGAGTCCCCTATTACAATTGCCCTCCTCTTCTTTTCCTTACCCTTCTGAGCAACAGGACCGGTCTTTGTGCCAGAGGCCCGGCCGCTGTCGCTGCCCCCAGGTAGGCTGTCTCCCCCACCCTTACTCAAACACGAGTACTTATTTTCAAGGTGTACAGCCACCGGGGTACTCACCAGTCCCTGCCTCTGCCCATTGCCCTTCCTAACTGTGACCCAGTTTTCTGTCTCCCGTGGTCTTGGAGTGACCACCTCCCTGTAACTCCTTTCTATGACCTCCTCGCTCTCCCTGAGCAGACAGAGGTCATCGAGTTGCTGCTCCAGGTTCCTAACGCGGTCCCTTAGGAGCCCCATCTCGACGCACCTGGCGCAGATGTGGACGTCTGGAGAGCACTCAGACTCCATGACCTCCCACATCTGACATCCAGAACAGTAAACTGCCCTGGCCCTCATTCTCCCCCTTATCCGAATACAATAAAGCCTTACCCGGGATACAAGCCAATCAGCTGCTTCCTCTGATCCTCTTCCACCAATCAGAGGCTTCCACCAGAATCCTTCTCTGGAAGTGAGATGGAACGTTGCAGATTTGGGTATACTTACAGCTCCAGGTAAGTCCTCCTCACACCAACGGCTCCCCGGGCCTCTGTAGAAGCAAACCCCGCGCTGTATTTATACTTACAGCTCCAGGTAAGTCCTCCTCACACCAACGGCTCCCCGTGCCTCTGTAGAAGCAAACCCCGCGCTGTATTTATAGTTACAGCTGCAGGTAAGTCCTCCTCACACCAACGGCTCCCCGGGCCTCTGTAGAAGCAAACCCCGCGCTGTATTTATACTTACAGCTGCAGGTAAGTCCTCCTCTCACCAACGGCTCCCTGGGCCTCTGTAGAAGCAAACCCCGCGCTGTATTTATCCTTACAGCTGCAGGTAAGTCCTCCTCTCACCAACGGCTCCCCGGACCTCTGTAGAAGCAAACCCCGCGCTGTATTTATACTTACAGCTGCAGGTAAGTCCTCCTCTCACCAACGGCTCCCCGGGCCTCTGTAGAAGCAAACCCCGCGCTGTATTTATAGTTACAGCTGCAGGTAAGTCCTCCTCTCACCAACGGCTCCCCGGGCCTCTGTAGAAGCAAACCCCGCGCTGTATTTATACTTACAGCTCCAGGTAACTCCTCCTCTCACCAACGGCTCCCCGGGCCTCTGTAGAAGCAAACCCCGCGCTGTATTTATACTTACAGCTCCAGGTAACTCCTCCTCTCACCAACGGCTCCCCGGGCCTCTGTTATATATTCCATGTATAATTGGATATGTCTTGCTATACACAGACGTTCGTCATATGGATATGCCATAAATTCATTCACTTGACCCGATGAACCTGGTCTGTTTGTTTTATTAACTCATGTATGACAAACACCAGTTTCTCTCGTGAGATGATCAAGGAGTCCAGGCTCAGTTTGCTTAATGACTGGACTCGTTGTGCAGTAACTAACGCCATGATCATAACCATCTTCATGGTCAGTTTCTGCAGTGATAATGCTGTTTATGGGAGACCAGCTCCTCAGCATGTTTAAAACGACACCCACATCCCAGATTTTGGAGTACCTGGTTTTAGGGGGATTTGCATTGAATATGCCCCTCATAAGTTTTGTTACCAGGGGGTGCGTTCCCACCGTGTGCCGCTCCGTTCCTTGTGATAGGTAATTGGAGAGTGCATTTCTGGCACTATTGATGGCACTGTAGCCCAATCGTTTATCATAATGGAGGTTTGTTAAGAATTCCAATACGGCCGGAATGTTCTTGGCCCTTTGGTCTAGGTTGTTGTCAAAGCAGTATATGCCCCATTTCTTGATGTGTCCGAGGTACTGCTTCCGTGTTGACAGTCTTTGTGCGGATGTGATGAGATTCATCGTCCTGTCTGACAGCCCCATGCCGTGTAGTGGGTCTTTCAGACTCTACAAATCAACAAATCCATAGTCTTATGGCATGGGTGACTGCCCCCCTCCAGTTACTGGATGAATTAATAAATTCGGGCTATGTCCAATAATGGAACATGGTTCTAACACCATCCCCTGTATGACCGAATACCACGGTTGAGTAGGCCAATCGGGTACTATGAGAATCCCAGATGCCGAATATTGTTGAATTTTCCTCTGTACCCGATTGATGATGCAGAATGGGGGAAAAGCATAAAAAAACGCCATTTCCCCTAATGCAGTGAGAAAGCATCTGTAGCTTCTGCCCCAGGGTCTGGTTCGCAGGACACATACCTTGGTAATTGGTGATTGAACCTGGACGCAAAAATATCAATATCTGGTCTACCATATTTTGCTGTAATTTCAGCAAATACATTTTTATTTAACATCCATTCCGTGTTTTCATTAAATTTGCGTGACCTGGTGTCTGCCACTGAATTTAGCTTACCTGGGAGGTATGTTGCCGATATACAAATGTTTCTTTGGATACACCATTTTGTAATACCATAGACGAGTTGTCAATAATGATGGGGTTGGAGCAATACCTAATGCTATGTTCCCACCACTGTAGTTCAATTATAGCTTCCGTAGGCAGCTCCATAGGTCTATCAAAATGACCTTTGTTAAATTTGAGTGCTCTAATTTTTGCTCTTTGCAAATTTTGATAATGTAATGGCCCAAAATGTGTGGCCGGGAATGTAGCCACAATCTTCCCAATTATCCGGCCTACCCGTCTAATGGAGGGTCTGTTGGTGTTAAGAAGCTCGCTGCAATCCTCCTGTAGGGCTTCGGCTTTATTTATTGGTAAAGTTACTATTGACCGTGTTAATGGTGAATCCTAGATAATCCATATTCGTTTCTGGTATCAATTTACACTTAACTACCGTCTGTGTTCCCCTCTGATGGGTACTGTATAGTATGCATCTTTTAAGTCAATGCTTGTCATATAGAAACCAGCTGATACTAATTCTTTAGCAGTGATAAAGGTATCCATCTTAAAATGAACATATTGAACGAATGTGTTTAGGGTTGAAAGGTCAATGATAATCCTGCAACCCCCATCTTTTTTATTTTTAATAAATATGTTTGATACAAATTTTAATTGTTCATGAGTAGTATGCTCAATCACACCTTTTGTATACAATCGTTGTAGCTCCATGTGGGCTTTAGATTGTTCGGTTTTTGTAAGGACGAAATGCCTTTCTGGTGTATGTTGTACTGGGGGGTTATTGGGATGAGTACATTCTATCAGATAACCCTGAATACTGCTTAGAACATACGAGTCTGTAGTGATTTTACACCATTCGTCACTGTAGTATTGCAACCTCCCTCCCACCGTCGTGGGTCCCTTTTTTACAACAGAACCACACCCACCTACCTCCATGGTTACTGGTGGTTGTATTATTTTCTTTGTTTTTTGAAAAAAGGGGGTTTTGTTTTTATTCGTGTTCGTGGTTGTACTGGAGGTTTAGGCTTCCGCATCTTCCAGGGTGGCCGTCCCTGGCCATACCCTAAAAGAAGGCTGCTGCGGGTTATATTGGGTTCTGGCACTGCCACTGATATAAGCCACATTTTTCGGTCTTCCATGTGGCTGGTACCGTGATCCAAAATAAGCCTTTGCGCTGGTTTTGATGAGCCCCAGTGTCTTGGCTTCCCCAAACAAAAGGGTAGGGGTTTTAACGGCTCTTTGTTTGCAAATTGTTGCATATTTAGGATCCAGTGCTGGCTGAATAGCAGCCCTCCGCATGCTATTCAGCTCATATTGTACATTACAGAACAGGGCTAGTGCGTCTTGGTGGCCTTTAGTTTGCTCTGTTTTGTCCAGGGTGCGGATGTAAGCTGTGATCCCTGCCGTAAGCCCCTTTAAGGCTTTCTGGATTTTGAGATCATGGTTCCTGATGTCCTTCCCCATATGCTTCCAAATGCATTGGTTGACACTGGGGATTTGTAATGCATCACAGTTACCAGGTGGCAGATGTCTGGCCAGTGTCTCTGTGAATATTTGTTGTTGGAGTTGATGGCCAGACATGTAGTTAATACTGGCTGCCATCCTGGAATCCAAGTCTGCCCCTGTTTGACTTGGTTTGAAGTAATCAGCCACCATGTCCAGCAGTGTATGTTTTTCTGCAGATTCAGGATCATGGGAAGCTGTGTGATCAGGGTCTGGCCCATCAGGGTCCTGCCCACTCTCCTCCGAAGAGGTCGAGATTTCAGGGGGTCCCTCACGGGGTACCCATATGGGGCTTGTCTGCCCACTGTGGCTAGTCTCCACATTCATGGGACTGCCACTGTGAAGGAGCTCCTCCAGCAGCTCCTTTAGACGGTGAGCTGCACTTGCTATTTTTGGCTGCTCCCATTCCTGCAGCCTTTCAGCAGTGTGCTGCTCTTCTCTGTATCCCAGCTGTTCCCGTCCCCGGTACTCACGGGTGCTGGTTTGCGGGCTTTCCTCGTCCCGCCGCTGGCCACACCGGTCCTGACTGTCGGTCCACGTCTGTTCCCGGTCAGCTGTTTCTCCTGGCTGCTCCGTATGCAGCCACTCATAGCGGGTTTGTTCCGTCTCCCGCACCCGTTCAGCCCTGGTCCGATATTGTTACGGGCTGGTCGCCCGCTGCTGCTCCAAGTCGGGCTCTGCTAGATGGTGCGTTTTTGTTTGAACTTTGCCTCCCGGCCGGTGAGTAAGTTTCGTCGGTGCCAGAATGATTTCTGGCACAGCTGATTCCTCTACCGAGCCTCTAGAGCCGACGGCTGCTGTCTCTGCCGTTCATCCACGTTTACAACACGTTTCTCGGGCAGCTTTTTTGCAGACCGCTTCCTTTTCACTCTGTCCATTTTTCTGTGAATAAAAATGCAGAGTCCTTACCTGCCTTTTGCTGGTCCTTTTTTCTTTCTCCCGTTACTGGGGGACGTCCTCCACCCTTCTGTTGACTCGTGCAATGCGTGTAGCGATATGACACGCATGCGTTGGAAGCGGGTTCTTCACGTAGTCACTCACGTGACTCCGAAGTAAAAGTAAAATCATGACATTAAAACCTCAAGAACCTACACACTTACTGAAGTTCCCCTTTAAAATTGCAACAGAAAAATTTAAATATTTGGGTATTCAGATTGCTAGAAAATATAAAGCATTATTCAACGCTAATTTCATACCTTTATTAAATAAACTTAGTACGCTGATTACATTTTGGAAACAATTCCTTTATCATTATTAGGTAGAATAAATGCAATAAAAATGATCTTCCTACCACAATTACTAAACCTATTTCGGTCTATACCGGTATATATACCAAAATATTTGTTTTTTAAATTAGACTCTAATATTACTAATTTTATTTGGGACTATAGATCACATAGAATTACATAAAAACACTTATGTAAACCAAAAGAGGTCGGGGGACTCTCACTTCAGAATTTTATTCATTATTACTGGGCAGTGCATATTAAGAATATAATTTATTGGCTGGGTAGTTCTACCCAACAGACAGAATGGATAAAAATGGAAAAAGAGGATTGTCATCCTTGTAATATAGGAACGATCCTCTTCTCCCCGAAAAAACGGAATAACACAATATATAAGAAGAACCCAATTATATATGGTACAATAAGAATTTAGAAACAAATAAAATTATCTTTAAAATTAAGAAATTTATCATTGTTAATGCCAATAGCGAACAACCCTTTATTTAAACCATCACTGATAAAACATATAACCAATGGGAAAGTCTCGGAATTAGAAGGATCGGGGATATGTACGAAATGGGAAACCTACTATCATTACAACAATTACAATTAAAATTTAAACTGAAAAACAACCAATATTTTAAATATCTTCAGATTTGTGATTTCATGAAAGAATATATACAAGGATATCAAAAAATAACTCCTGAATTATTGGAAGAAGCAATTAATATTGAAGCTGACTCACAAAAATTAATATCATATTTATATAATAGTATTCTAAATATAGACCTACCATCGACAGAAGTACTTAGAGAAGAGTGGGAACGGGAATTAATGATAAAAATTACGAAGGTTACATGGAAAAAGTATTTGATATATATTCACAAATGTTCGATTAATGTAAGACATAATCTAATTCAATTTAAAATTTTACATTGATTATATTATTCAAAAACAAGATTGAACAAATGTTATCCAAATATATCCCCCATTTGTGATAAATGCCTATCCCAAAACGCAACTATAACACACTCCTTAGTCTCCTGCACAAAACGTTATAGATTTTGGAGTGATATTTACTAAATATTTACAAAATTATTCAAGATAAGAATGGAACCTAATAGTGAAGAAGGGTTTCGGCCCGAAACGTCGCCTCTTTCCTTCGCTCCATAGATGCTGCTCCACCCGCTGAGTTTCTCCAGCAATTCTGTGTACCACTGAAATGATTATATTTGGAGTAATGGAAGTGGAAATAAATTGAACACTTCTCAACATTTATTTTTTAACTATGGTTTAATAATAGCAAAAAAATTAATACTTAAATTTTGGAAAAATACATCAATACCAACGCTTAAAATGTGGATTGCAAATATGTTGCACACCGCACACCTTGAGGAAATGCAATTCCTCCCAATGGATAAACCAGACCAATTCATAACGAGCTGGTCTCCATTTGTCGTCTTCTTGGAACCATATGGTGCAACACAATTGTAAAAACTAACTGTTTCAGGACTGGACGAGGGTTGGTCAAGATTATAAACAATGATCTCCTTTTTTTTCTTTCTTTGTGTCTTATTCTCTTTTTTCTATTTTCTTTTCCTCAACTTTCTTCACTCATTCGTCTTTCTTCGTTTTCTTCACACACTATATATCTCACGCTTTTCTATCCTTTACTATCTAATTTCTTTTTCATATTCTAATCTTTCTTTAATATAACAAAAAAAAATAAGAAGCTGTACATAAAATGTATTATGCAAATATATATTAGGCACTTTGGTACTGTACCTGTACTTACTTCTAATAAAATAAAATATTAAAAAATATAATAAATAACATTCTCTCCCATATTAAATTTTTGCAATGCTTTTTTATAAGTACTGCCACTCTACCTGATCAAATGCTTTCTCTGCTTCCAAAGAAATAATTGATATATCTTCTTCCTCTACTCTATGTGAGTACATTATATTAAACAGGAGTCTCAAATTATTAAATAAGTATCTTTTGGGTATAAACTCCGTTTGATCAGGGTTTATCAATTTACTAATATATTTGCTTAATCTTCTTGCTAAAGTCTTTGCTTAGATTTTCTGGTCTGTATTTAAAAGTGATATAGCTTTATATGAGTTCAAAAGGGAACTGCAGATGCTGGAATATCGAAGGTACACAAAATTGCTGGGGAAACTCAGCGGGTGCAGCAGCATCTATGGAGCGAAGGAAATAGGCGACGTTTCGGGCCGAAACCCTTCTTCAGACTGATGGGGGGTGGGGGAAAGAAAGAAGGAAAAGGGGAGGAGGAGGAGGAGCCCGAGGGCGGGCGGATGGGAGGGTGGGAGGAGACAGCTGGAGGGTTAAGGAAGGGGAGGAGACAGCAAGGGCTAGCCAAATTGGGAGAATTATATGTTAATGCCATAAGGACGCAAGGTCCCCAGACGGAATATGAGGTGCTGTTCCTCCAATTTCCGCTGTTGCTCACTCTGGCAATGGAGGAGACCCAGGACAGAGAGGTCGGATTGGGAATGGGAGGGGGAGTTGAAGTGCTGAGCCACCGGGAGGTCAGGTAGGTTATTGCGGACTGAGCGGAGGTGTTCGGCGAAACGATCGCCCAACCTACGCTTGGTCTCACCGATGTAAATCAGCTGACATCTAGAGCAGCGGATGCAGTAGATGAGGTTGGAGGAGATACAGGTGAACCTTTGTCGCACCTGGAACGACTGCTTGGGACCTTGGATGGAGTCGAGGGGGGAGGTGAAGGGACAGGTGTTGCATTTCTTGCGGTTGCAACGGATAGTGCCCGGGGAGGGGGTGGTGCGGGAGGGAAGGGAAGAATTGACGAGGGAGTTGCGGAGGGAGCGGTCTTTGCGGAAGGCAGACATGGGGGGAGATGGGAAGATGTGGCGAGTGGGGCATCAATTCCCACGCCCTCCTTGAACAAGCCTCCAACCTCATCGTTCCCCAGCCCCGCACGGCCCGTTTTTACCTTCTCCCCAAAATCCACAAACCCGGCTCTCCCGGCAGACCCATTGGCTCTGCGTGTTCGTGCCCCACCGAACTCATCTCCACATACCTTGACTCCATCCTATCCCCCTTGGTCAAATCCCTCCCCACCTATGTTCTAGACACCTCAGACACTCTCCGCCGCCTCCACGCATTCCACTCTCTGGGCCCTCACCCCCTCATCTTCACCATGGATGTCCGGTCACTCTACACCTCCATCCCCCACCAGGATGGCCTCGGAGCCCTCCGGTTCTTCCTCGACGAGAGGAGCAACCTATACCCAGCCACTGACACTCTCCTCCGCTTAGCGGAGTTGGTCCTCACCCTCAACCACTTTACATTTGACTCCTCCCATTTCCTCCAAACACAAGGCGTAGCTATGGGCACACGCATGGGCCCCAGCTACGCCTGCCTCTTTATCGGGTACGTTGAACAATCCATGTTCGAGACGTACCAGGGCCCCATCCCCGACCTCTACCTCCGTTACATTGACGACTGCTTTGGCGCCACCTCCTGCACCTACATACAACTGACTGACTTCATCCACTTCACCACCAACTTCCATCCGGCACTCCAATACACCTGGACGATTTCCGACACGTCCCTACCATTCCTTGACCTCACCATCTCCATCGCAAGGGACAGAGTCCTGACCGACATACATTACAAACCCACTGACTCACATGGCTATCTGGACTACACGTCTTCCCACCCTGCCCCCTGTAAAGACTCCATCCCCTACTCCCAATTCCTCCGCCTACGCCGCATCTGTTCCCAGGATGAGACATTTCATACCAGGGCATCGGAAATGTCCTCGTTCTTCAGGGAACGGGGATTCCCCTCCGCCACCATAGATGAGGCTCACACCAGGGTCTCATCCATACCACGTAACACTGCTCTCTCTCCCCATCCCCGCACACGCAACAAGGGCAGTGTCCCTCTGGTCCTCACCTTTCACTCCACCAGCCGGCAAATACAACACATAATCCTCCGCCATTTCCGCCACCTCCAACGTGACCCCACCACTCGCCACATCTTCCCATCTCCCCCCATGTCTGCCTTCCGCAAATACCGCTCCCTCCGCAACTCCATCGTCAATTCTTCCCTTCCCTCCCGCACCACCCCCTCCCCGGGCACTTTCCGTTGCAACCGCAAGAAATGCAACACCTGTCCCTTCACCTCCCCCCTCGACTCCATCCAAGGTCCCAAGCAGTCGTTCCAGGTGCGACAAAGGTTCACCTGTATCTCCTCCAACCTCATCTACTGCATCCGCTGCTCTAGATGTCAGCTGATTTACATCGGTGAGACCAAGCGTAGGTTGGGCGATCGTTTCGCCGAACACCTCCGCTCAGTCCGCAATAACCTACCTGACCACCCGGTGGCTCAGCACTTCAACTCCCCCTCCCATTCCCAATCCGACCTCTCTGTCCTGGGTCTCCTCCATTGCCAGAGTGAGCAACAGCGAAAATTGGAGGAACAGTACCTCATATTCCGTCTGGGGACCTTGCGTCCTTATGGCATTAACATAGAATTCTCCCAATTTGGCTAGCCCTTGCTGTCTCCTCCCCTTCCTTAACCCTCCAGCTGTCTCCTCCCACCCTCCCATCCGCCCGCCCTCGGGCTCCTCCTCCTCCTCCCCTTTTCCTTCTTTCTTTCCCCCACCCCCCATCAGTCTGAAGAAGGGTTTCGGCCCGAAACGTCGCCTATTTCCTTCGCTCCATAGATGCTGCTGCACCCGCTGAGTTTCCCCAGCAATTTTGTGTACCTTAGCTTTATATGAGCCCGGATCTTCTAAATCTTTATCTTTTTTTTGGAATAAGCGTAATAGTTGATTCTGCCAATGTTTCAGGTAGTTTGTTTTCTTTAAAAGCGTGGGAATATAAATTAAATAAATAAGGGGTCGTTATCTCATGGAATTTCTTTATAAAATTCATTACTAAAATCCCGGTCCCGGCGTCTTACCATTTTTGAACGATTTTATTGTTTCACCCATTTCTTTGATTGTAATTTGAGCTCCAAGTTCCTCTTGTTCCAAAAGGTCCCTTCCAACTGGATTAGCAGATCTCCATACAGTGGCTTGCAAAAGTTTTCATACCCCGTGAACTTTTCCACATTTTGTCACATTACAACCACAAACGTAAATGTATTTTATTGGGACTTTATGTGATAGACCAACACAAAGTGGTGCATAATTGTGAAGTGGAAGGAAAATGATACATGGTTTTCAAATTTTTTTACAAATAAAAAACTGAATCATCTGTACATCTGTATGTACAAAAAACTGTACATCTATTGTATTAGTATTTTTATATATGTATTTCGCAGTTCACTAGTTAGATTTTAAATTACTCTTCCTTTGTTTTGCTGATTTATCTAGATATGAATCTAAAACACAGTTGAAGTCCCCCCCTATTATCACGTTTTGGTAATTAAACTCTGATATTATATCTATAATTTTATCAAAAAATTGGGGGTTGTCAAAATTCAGAGCGTAAATATTTATCATAGTTAGTGGGGTTGCATATATTTCTCCCGAAACTATAATATACCTTCCCTCTTTATCTGATATAATATTGTTTAACTTAAAATGTATACCTTTTCGAATACGAATAGCGTACTTCTAGATATAGAAGTAAATTAAGATTAGTATGTTTGACCTATCCACTTTGCCTTTAATCTCATTTGTGTTTGTTGTTTCATGTGAGTTTCCTGCAAAATCATTATGTCGCTTTTCATAGATTTTAGTTGAACAAAAATGTTACCCCTCTTAAATGGTTCATTGGCACCCCTTATATTACAACTACAGAATGTAATTCCTCCATTCTTTTTTTGTCTATCGTCTTGCATTATAAATCAAGATAGTATTCCTGAATCATATGGTGCAACCAAATACCTTAGAGTTCTGGGAGTTGGGTGGTCATCCCAAGTTTTTAGATTTATATTGCATCTGCTTCTTATATAGTGCCTTAAAAAAAGAAAGAAAAAATGTGATATACAATTGATTACAAAAAAAATAAACAAATAAAAGTCTAGATTGTGCTTAAAAAAGTGCTATCTAAGCACTAAAAAAAGCAGCTAAGAAAAGATACGTTAAAGACGAATAGCCACCGATGGTGGCAAAACATTTATAGACTTCCGTTGATGTTGTTATACATTGAGCTCCTCCCCCTTAGTAGAGCCTCATAAAAAGTTACAGACCGTTTCATCTTGTCTTTTCTTATATGAATTTATCAAACCAGCACCAGTGAAAACCGAAAGAAATCAGAAATGGACATAAGAAGTAAAAAAACAAATATAAAACACAACATATACACAGTTATATAAGTATATATGCCTTTCCAACTTGTCTAATCTTAATCTAACCTAAACTTTACCATATACATCCACCCAGGATTATTACATAATATCCCATTCTTTAACTACCATACAAGCAGGTACCAAGGGGTTAAACAAAACCTCACTTCTGGATCTTTTAAATGTTTATGTTGTGCCTAATTCCTTCCCACACACAAAAAAAGGGTAGGTTAATAATGTTATAAACATTTTAGTTAGTTAGTATATATCATTTTAGTATATATATTGATATATCACAAAAATCATAGGTTATTTGTAATTAAAGTATAATGATTAGAGATCTTCTTAAATCAGCAGTTTTTATATTCCAATTAGTGTTATCTCGTCCCATGTCCATTATACATTCCCTCGTTAATTCTGTATCCTCAACGTCCCTTATTTATCTTTGACCTTTTCGTTCAAGGTGAAACATGGCCAGCACTCTCAAAAACACATTCCAGACAGATAAACTTGGTAACTGTCTGGAAAGTTCCGCCATCTTAACCAGTTCAAAACTCTATCATAAGAATTAAAAAGTTCAATCTTCTTCCTTGTCGACAGCTTCCCCCGATGTTTTCTTTACGATATCTTCTGCATACTTAAAAGCTTTATCGGGATCTGTAAATGAGCGTTCAGTGCCGTTATAAGAAATATTCATTCTGCCTGGAAAAACTACCCCGTATCTCACACCGGGGACACCCTTCAGAGTGTGTCTTGTCTGTGTGAACAATTTCATTCTCCGGACGACCTCCGGTGGGTAATCACAGAAAATTCGAATATTATCCCCACGGTATGTCAGATTCTTCCCATGGGTAATCTTTCTCAATATAAATTCCACTGAAGAGATATCACGGAATTTCACAATTATCTGTCCTGAATAATTTGTCCCTCTTGCAACACGCCCAAATCGGTGAGCGACTTCTATTCTTGGTTCTTCCGACAGTTCAAAAACATATTTGAGTAAATCAGTAACGAAAGTACATGCTTGAGATTCATGTCCCTCTCGTCCTTCTTCCACACCAATAATTCTCAAATTTTGTCTTCCAGATCTTGCCTCTAGGTCCAGACATTCTTCCAAGTTTTTCCTCTTCAATGTTCAGTGATTTTTTCAAACTCCTTATTTCCGTGACCATGTCTTTTATCTTATTCTCCGTCTCTTCCATTATCTCATCCAGTTTCCGATATCATCCTTCACATTATTCAATTTCTTGTTATAGTCATTTCGATTCTAACACACTCTGACTTTAGTTTTTTTTAATCAAATTCCTTATATTGCTTCTTCACCTCCTTAAACTCACTGCAAGTATTATCAATTTTTTGAGATATTCTCTCCATACAAGTCTCCATATTCTGCTTGTTACTCTCCATATTAGACTCCATACTCTGCATCTTTTCCAGTGTAATAATGATTGTAGCAGTCATATCTAAAAGCATTTGCTTTACATCCTTCTCCTTGTCTCCCTTTGTAACCATTTCAAGCAGAGATCCTTGGCTGTAAGAGTCTTCTTCTTCTGAGCCTCCTTCTGTCGTTTGCAGAGTATCCAATACTTTCTCGAGCTGGAGACTTATGGTGTTCTTCTTAGGTGCTCGTGAGCTTTTTTCTCTGCTCATTTAAAACTCCTGATTTTCGCGCCATCTTCTGATTACGTCACCCTTACGCGACGCCAAGCAGCTCCGGTGAGTTTAGTTTAATCGGTAATGACTTTAAAACGGCTTTTTTGCGGTTTTTGCGGGAGAGGAGCTCAATGGCGCGCCTTAGTGTTCCATGGCGCTACCGGAAGTCGTGGATAACCATTTTAACCGCACTTTGCAAGGAAGGCGTTGGAGAGAGGTGAAGGCAAGGAGGAGGAGAGTTGTGGATATAAGAGAGAGAAAGATAGGGAGTATAAAGATGAAATGAAGAGACAGCGGAGAAGAAGAAAGGCGAAGAGTGAACAATCAAAGGGAAAGTGGGAAGATGAGAGAAGGGAGTTCCCAGCGAGTGGTATGGTGGGAAATGTTGACAGACGGCTCCATCAGTACTACCCCACAGTGTGTCACTTCATCAGTACTACCCCACAGTGTGTCACTTCATCAGTACTACCCCACAGTGTGTCACTTCATCAGTACTACCCCACAGTGCGCAGGGCCATCTGCACAAAGGGAGAGATAGCGTAAAAGACGAAAGGGGAATAGAAGGAGGAAGAGTGAACTATCAAAGGGAGAGTGGGAAGATGAAGAGAGGGGGGAGTTCAGTGTGTGTGGGTTGACAAAAGGGAGAGAGGAAGGGTCAGATACATACAGAGATGGAGTGCTGAAGCGACAACAGCTAAAGTGCTTGGCAAACATTTGCCGTGCAGATATCGAGATTGAACATATTGGGAATTATCGCCTTTGCTCACTGCATTTCATCAACAGAAAGGCATTATTTGTTTTTTCTTATTCCTTTAGTATCTAAAATGTGTCAGAAGTGATAAATCTGGCTGTAAAATTTTTAAATCGCCCATGTTTCTGATGTGGGTTTTTGCATGCGAAAATAAAACGTTTCTGAAGCTAAATTTATCATTAAAAATCTCCTGACTAACGATTGGTGTGTGGAAAATTAAGTTTTCTAGCATTATGCTATTGAGATGTATATTTTGGCAAATAATAAAGTGCCCTGACAGTTTAAACACCCACTCCTTTTCAATAGGATATTGTCAATTTGCTGAGGTTGATTGTGTCCAATTAACGGCTAACAATTATGCCATTCCTTGGCTTGCATCTAAGTAAAATGTAATACAAATATGGTTTGCGATTTTTTTTCATGATTAATTTAGCTTCAGAGGCGTTTTCTTTTTGTATGTAAAAACCCACTTAAGGACCATGGGCGATTAAAACAATTTACAGCCAGATTTATCACCTCTGAAACCTTTTAAATTCCAAAGGAATCAAGAAAAAACACAAATAATGCCTTATGTTGATGAAATGCAGTGAGAAAATGCGATAATTCACAATATTTTTAATCTCGATATCTGCACGGCCAATGTTCGCCAAGCACTTTAGCTGTTGTTGTCCCTTCAGATGTCGCTTCTATCTACCATCACCTCTGCAAACCTTTGGAATTCTGGAGGAGGATAAATGTCTCCCACGCTTATCCCTATTTCCATAATTATTTACAGCGCAAATATTGACCATGTCGACAGGTTTTAACGGACCCACTACGCTGGAAACTATGGTCCGTGCTTACCTGCAGTTCATCACGTGTTGGCCTAGCGTAGCTACATTATGGGTCACGGGTCGTTTACCGACTGCCGTGCAACCTCCCTATAGAAAGGACCATCCCGCCTATTGTAGCGGGTGGCTGCTCATTCCCTCCCCGCCCTTGCGCCCAGGACAGGAAGGCTCTGCAGGAACGGAAGGGACGTCACGACCGCGGTGCCACAGGTGCGGCCCGGGCTATCGCCGAGGGAGGAAGGACGGAGCCGCGGCTCGAGAGGCTAACAGAGGCTAAGAGGTTTGCCACGCACTGCAAGGGAGCAGTGGACCAGACAGGAAGAGCGGACGGAATTACCACTAGACAGCCAAACCAGTAGGTAATTTACGGCTGGGGTGAGTACTTTCCCATTTATAGGAGGTAGGATTATATAAATAAGGGGTGTATCAATACAGTAATCCGGGTAGGGGATTCTTAAATAGGACCAGTTAATTACTTATATAAGATGGGCGGCCAGGAGATGTGCCAATACTGTGAGATGTGGGAATTTGTCGACACCATTGATGTAGATGATCCCTACAGCTGCAGTAAGTGTTTGAGGCTAGCGGAACTCGAGCTCCGCATTGATGAGCTGGAGACCCAACTTCATACGCTGCGGTACATCAGGGAGGGGGAGTGTTACCTGGATGTTTTGTGCCAGGGGATGGTCACACCGACCAGTTTAACTAATTCAGTAGGTAGTGAGCAAGGAAAGGAAGGTGTGGCCATAAGCGAGGCAGGTAGGGGGAACCAGGAGGAGATGCGGCAGGAGCCACAGCCCTTGTCCCTGACGAGCATGACCGAGGCTCTTACTCAATGTGAGGACGGGATCAGGGGCTGTGGGAGGGATGAGCAACCTGGCTGCAGCACCGTGGATCAGGGTGCCATTCAAGAGGGGGGAGTTAGAAGAAATGCCGTTGTGATAGGGGATAGTATTATTCGGGGGGTAGATAAGGTTCTCTGCGGCCAGCAGAACATGTCCCGAAGGCTGTGTTGCCTACCCGGTGCTAGGGTTAAGGATATCTCTGCGATGCTGGAGAGAAATTTGCAGAGGGAGGGGGAGGATCCAGTGGTCGTGGTCCATGTGGGGACCAATGACATAGGAAGGACGAGGAAGGAGGATCTGCTGAAGGAGTTTGAGCAGTTAGGGAATAAATTAAAAAGCAGAACCTCGAGGGTACTGATCTCCGGATTGCTACCTGAGCCACGGGCCAAATCGGCGAGGGTACGTAAAATTAAAAAGCTGAATGCGTGGCTCAAAGACTGGTGTGGGAAAAATGGGTTTGGTTTATTGGGCCACTGGCACCAGTACTGGGACAGGGGGGATCTGTTCTGTAAGGACGGACTTCACCTGAACGGTGCTGGGACTGGGGTCCTGGCAAATCATATAACTAGGGCAGTAGAGAGGTCTTTAAACTAAGTAGCGGGGGGGAGGTATCAAGGGGGGAAATAACGGCAGGGGTAGAGGAAATAGAGCAGGGTATCAGTGGGGAAACGGAAAATCAAAATGTGACAGGAGGATCCAGAATGTGTGAAGATAAAGCTCTAGATGTAAAAGGGGCAAAAACGGAAAGGAAGGGTAGTAAAAATCATCTGAAAGTGCTTTATCTAAATGCACGGAGTATTCGAAATAAGATAAATGAATTAACGGTGCAATTAAGTATATATAGTTATGATATCGTGGCCATTACGGAGACATGGCTGCAAGGGGATCAGGACTGGGAGTTAAATATAGAGGGGTACTCGACAATTAGAAAAGATAGACAGGAAAGAAAGGGACGAGGGGTGGCCCTTTTAATAAGGGAGGGAATAACGGCAATAGAGAGGAAGGATATTGCGTTGAAGGATCAGGATAGTGAAACAGCTTGGGTACAGATAGAGAATAACAAGGGGAAAAAAACACTAGTGGGTGTAATTTATAGACCTCCAAATAGCTGTGACGCTGTTAGTCAGAACATAAATCTGCAAATAGTTGACGCATGTAAAAAGGGAACTGCTGTAATCATGGGGGACTTCAATTTTCATATTAATTGGGCAAACCAAACTGGGCAGGGTAGACTAGAGGAAGAGTTTATAGAATGTATTAGAGACGGGTTCCTAGAACAGTATGTCACAGAACCGACAAGCGGGGAGGCAATCTTGGATCTGGTCCTGTGTAATGAAGCAGGATTAATTAAAAATGTCATAGTTAGGGACTCGTTGGGAACAAGTGACCACAATATGTTCGAATTCCATATTCAAATAGAAGGGGAGCAGGTTGAAACTCAGGCTAGGGTACTTAGTCTAAATAAGGGGGATTATGAAGGTATGAGGACTGAGCTGATCAAAGTTGACTGGGATAGCAGACTCAAGAATAAGACGGTACATAAGCAGTGGGGATAAATACGTTTAAGGATCTACTGTATAACCTTCAAGAAAAATTTATTCCTATGAAGAAAAAAAGGGGTAAGGGTAAGAACAGTCAGCCATGGCTCAGTAAAACTATAAAGGATAGTATTCGGCTGAAGGCAAGGGCATATAAGGTAGCCAGAGATAGTCGGAGGGTAGAGGATTGGGAAGCATTTAAAGGTCAGCAAAAAATAACTAAGAGATTAATTAAGACGGGGAAAATAGACTATGAAAGGAATTTAGCGAACAACATAAAAACTAATAGTAAGAGTTTTTATAGCTATATAAAAAGAAAAAGGGTGGCTAAGGTGAACTTTGGTCCATTGGAGGGTGAGACTGGAGAGTTGTTGGTGGGGAACATGGAAATGGCAAAGGCATTAAACGAGTATTTTGTATCAGTCTTCACCGTAGGAATGGAGGAGCTAAATACTATTAAGATCACCAAGGAGGTGGTATTAGGGAAATTAATGAGACTGAAGGAGGATAAATCCCCTGGGCCTGATGGATTACATCCAAGGGTCTTGAGGGAGATAGCGGTGGGGATTGTGGATGCATTGGTGATAATTTTCCAAAACTCCCTGGAGGCAGGTACGGTCCCAGTGGATTGGAAAATGGCCAATGTAACACCTATATTTAAAAAAGGAAGTAAACAGAAGGCGGGTAACTATAGACCGGTTAGTCTAACATCGGTGGTGGGTAAAATGTTAGAGACAATTATTAAAGAAACACTAACGGGGCACTTGGATAAACATGACTTCATCGGACAGAACCAGCATGGTTTTGTGAAGGGGAAGTCCTGTTTAACGAATCTGCTCGAATTCTTTGAGGAAGTAACAACCCGGGTGGATAAAGGGGAACCGGTGGATGTGGTATACTTGGACTTCCAAAAGGCTTTTGACAAGGTGCCACATAAGAGACTTTTACTAAAAATAAAAAATTATGGGATTGGGGGTAATATATTAGCATGGGTAGAGGATTGGCTAACAAATAGGAAGCAGAGAGTGGGGATAAATGGTTCATACTCGGGATGGCAACCGGTAACTAGCGGAGTTCCGCAAGGGTCGGTGCTGGGACCCCAGTTGTTCACAATTTATATAAATGATTTGGAGGAGGGAACCAAGTGTAATATATCAAAATTTGCGGACGATACAAAAATGGGAGGAAAGGTAGGGGATGAGGAGGATAGGAAGAGTCTGCAAAAGGATATAGATAAGCTAGGTGAGTGGGCAACAACTTGGCAGATGAAATTTAATACTAATAAATGTGAAGTCATTCACTTTGGGAAAAAAAATGATAGGGCAAGTTATTTTCTAAATGAGGAGGAGCTGCGTTGTAATGCAACGCAAAGGGATCTAGGGGTAGTAGTACATGAATCACTAAAAGTTAGTATGCAGGTGCAGCAAGCAATCAGGAAGGCCAATGGTGTTTTGGCCTTTATTGCTAGGGGGATTGAGCATAAAAACACGGAGGTCTTGCTGCAGCTGTACACAGTATTAGTGTGACCACATTTGGAATACTGTGTACAGTTCTGGGGTCCATACTTAAGAAAGGATGTACTAGCCCTGGAGGCAGTGCAGCGAAGGTTTACAAGATTAATTCCTGCAATGAGGGGATTGACATATGAGGAAAGGTTAAGTAGGCTGGAACTCTACTCTTTGGAGTTTAGAAGAATGAGAGGCGATCTCATTGAAACATATAAGATCGTGAGGGGCCTTGATCGGGTGGATGCACCGAGGATGTTCCCAATGATCGGGGAAACTAGAACTAGGGGACATAGTTGCAGAATAAGGGGGGGCTCTTTTAAAACTGAGATGAGGAAGAACTTCTTCACCCAGAGGGTGGTTAATTTATGGAATTCACTGCCCCAGGGAGCAGTGGAAGCAGAAACGTTAAATATATTTAAGTCTAAAATAGATGGTTTTTTAGCTGCCAAGGGGATAAGGGGCTACGGGGAGAGGGCAGGGATATGGACCTAGGTATGGTTAGTACAGTAAGACCTGAGTGATCTCCTGGACAAGTGTCGATCGCCTGGATTGGGGTCGGAGAGGAATTTCCCGGATTTTTTTCCCGAATTGGACCTGGGTTTTTATCCGGTTTTTTGCCTCCCCCAGGAGATCACGCGGTTCTTGGGGTGGAGAGGGGTGATAGCGGTATAAAGGGGAGGGTAGTGTCTTGTGTTCTGTGTCTTGTGTCTACTGTTTGTGGGTAAGGGTGTCTGTTTAGTGTTCAGCCATGAGCGAATGGCGGTGCGGGCTCGACGGACCTGGTGGTCTACTCTCGCACCTACTTTCTATGTTTCTATGTTTCTATGTTACCCCGCCAGCCCGTTGCCTTATCTCTTCTGCCCTGAAGCAGGCAGGTCGGGCACAGTCGGTGCCGGCTCTGGCATTGTTACACTTGCAGCCACGCACCGACTCCAACACTGCCGGTCTTTAGCTGAAAGTCGAGCCGGTGTTCAGCCCCGGAGACTGTGTTCAGTAAATGTCCAGTGTCCGTTCCCTTCTCTTCTCGCAGTGAATATAGTGGCGATTGTGATCCTGTCCCGGGGAAAGTGCGGCCTCTCCATGTGCACCACTCGCTACCTGGTGGCCATGGCAGCGGCCGATCTACTGGTCGCCATAATCGAGGTCATCTTGGATCAGATCAAATATCATTACTTTAATTGGAGTTTCCTGTCCATCACCCCTGTTTGCAGTGTTAAAATTGTACCGAGGACTGCAGCTGCAGACTGTTCTGTCTGGTTCACCGTCACTTTCACCTTTGATCGGTTTGTCGCCATTTGTTGCCAATAGCTGAAAAATAAACATTGCAGCGGGGAAACTGCGGCTACGATTCTGGCAACAGCCGGCGTTCTGCTCTGTCTGAAAAACGTTCCCCGCTACTTCACACTAGAACCCCGGACAATCATCGACAAGGTCCCGTGGTTCTGTGACACGATGGACAGTTATTACACTGACCCCGAGTGGGTGGCATTTGACTGGATCCACGCGGTTTTAACTCCGTTCCTCCCTTTCGCTGTAATCCTGCTGCTCAACGCTCTGACAGCCCGGCACATTTTAGTGGCCAGTCGGGTCCGTAATGGGCTGAGGGGTGAGAGCAAGGGGGAGAATCGCAGTGACCCGGAGATGGAGAGCAGGAGGATGTATGTGGTTTTACTATTCACCGTCTCCGGCAGTTTCATCCTCCTGTGGCTGACGCAGGTTGTAAACGTCGTCTATTATCAGATCACAGGGATTGGAAATGATCTGAATGATTCTCAATATATCTTTGCCTACGTCGGGTATTTGATGAGGAATCTCAGCTGCTGCACGAACACATTTATTTACGCGGCGACCCAGTCCAGGTTCTGGGAGCAGGTGAAGAGCGCGGTGAAATATCCGCTAACCTCAGTGCTTCGGCTCATTAATAAACGCGCCTGAGCGCATCACAGAGGAGGCCGCATTCTCTCCGCTCCGGGCTCCGGCTCCAGTGTAGATGGTGACCATCATGGGGACCGGATAACGAGGGGATGGTGATTTTTCGTGGATACGGGGGTACAGCCATTTTGCGCCCTCCGCTGGGAACAGGAGGCAAAAGTCGGCCATATTGACACAGGCTCTAAACTCTCTCTCCCCGTCTCTTTCGCCCCCCTCTCTCACTCTCCATCGCTCACTCTACCGTTCACACTCTCCCCCCTCTCGCTCACCGCTTCTCCCCCCCCCCTCTCTTCCCCTCCTCTCCCCCTCTCTCTCATCCCTCTCACTCTCACTCTCTCTCTCCAATCTCCCCATCTCTCCATGCCCCTCTCTCTCGCCCCGCTCTCTCTCTGCCCTCTCTTCCCCGCCCCTCTCTGCCCCCTATCTCCCTCCCCTCTCCCTCTACTCACGCTCTCTCCCTCTCTATCTATTTACCCCTCTCCCCCCCTCTCTCCCCTATCAGTTTCACCCCCTCTCTCTCATTCCATATTTTCCGCTTTCTATCCCCCTCTATCCCCCCTCACTCTCAACCCTGTCCCTCTTTCTCTTCCCTATCTCTCTCCCCTCCCTCTCTGATCTGCAAATCCACCACCAGTGTAGATGTTGACCGTCATGGGCACTCTGGATAAGGGGGATGGTGATTTTTCGTGGATACGGGGGGGGGGGGGGGGGGGGGGGGGGGCGGGCATCGTGTCGCCCTCCACTGGGAAGCATAAGCCATCAAATTTCCCGGAGGGATCGCGATGTGGTAAACAATTGAGATGAGAGGCGCTTTAGGTTTGAGCTTCAGGTTTAAGTTTGTTATTGTTACATGAATTCATGTAAAAAAACGGTGTTTTAAATGTTATCCAGACACAACAGATATACCATTTATAGACAGTGTCAGTTCAAACTCGAGGACATCGGGCGGTGGGGATATGGATTCATACAGAGAATGAGATACCAGAGGAGGTAGTTGAGGAAGTAAGTGTCACAACCTTTCAAGGACGTGTAGACTCATTGGTGGATAGGAAATATTTGGGGTCATGTGGGTGAAAGATGGGTTGGATGGATTAGTGTAGATGGGGCACTTTCGGTCGGCAGCCGGGCCGAATGGTCTGTTACCGTGTTCTCTAACAATATATAGAGCAATGTGGAAGATGCAGAATGCAGCATATAGTTCGCAGCACAAGATGGCGGCGCTGCCTTAGCAGCTGCGGCTCGCCTGCAGTCCGTCTTTTTTATTTCTTTTTTGTGTTGTTCTTTTGTCCTGTTTGAGTTCATTTTTGGTTTATTGTGTATGTGTGTGGGTGCGGGGGGGAGTAAACATGGTTTTGGTCTCTTATTTCGGGGGGATGCGACTTCTCTTGTCGTATCCCCCGTCTCCGTCTCCGCCTGCGCCGAGGCCTAATAGTGGAGCTGGCGGCCTCGGATCTGCGGCAGTGGCGACCCGACCCCGGTGCGGGCAGCGGCAGTGGCGACCCGACCCCGGTGCGGGCAGCGGCAGTGGCGACCCGAACTCGGCGCGGGCAGCGGCTGCGGCGACCCGACCCCGGAGCGGGCAGCGGCAGCGGCAGCAGCGATCCGACCTCGGAGGACCGGCCGCGGGCCCGGTGGCCGACATCGTCGGGAGCTCGCAGGTTGGTGACCTGTTCTGCGGAGCTCCCGCGACAACAGCTGTGTCCTCTGGACTGGAGGGCCGCAGCTTCGGCGGCTTCGACCACCCCGGGCCGCGGAGCTGAACATTACTTACCATCGCCCGGCGGGGTCACAACATCCGAAGCCTGGATCGCCTCGGCGCAGAGGGAGAATAAGAAGGAAAGACACAAAAACTTAAGACTTTTGCCTTCCATCACAGTGAGGAGTATTCAACTCACTGTGGTGGATGTTAATTTGTGTTTTTTGTGTATGTTTTTGCCATTTTTTACTATATGTAGGACTGCAAGGCAACAAAATTTCGTTCAGACCGCAAGGTCTGAATGACAATAAAGGCTACTTTACTTTACTTTACTAGCATTGAAGCGTGTTGTAGTGCATCCGTTACTTGGAGGAACCTACAGGTATGCACACGTTGGTTGTTTTCTTTCCGAGGCAGCGTGAAGTTTAGATGGAGTCAATGGCGGCATGTCTGGTCTGTGTGATGGATTGGGCTATATAGATAACGGAAAGTTCTCGCGGTCTTGGCAGACCTGTTTCCATTCCAATCGGTGGTGCAACCTGACCATATGCTTTCCACGATATATCCCGAGAAGCTTCTCAGTTACTGATGACGTCACATTTCCTCAGACTCCTCCTGAAGTAGAGGCGGTGATGTACCGTATTGGAAGTCGCATCAATGTGATTATCCCACGACAGATCGTTGGTAATGTAGCACCATGCAACTTCAGCTCTCAACCATGTTCTATTCCATACCATTGATGCAGATGTGGGCTGAACTCCACCATGCTTCATGAAGTCAATAACTACCTCATTCAACTTGCTGACGATGAAAGAGGGGCTATTGTCCTAACACCATGTCACTAAGTTCATTATCTTCGTCTTCTACGCCGTCTCCACGTTGCACATTATTTGCCCCATCCCATTTGTATCATCTGCAAACTCGTAGATACAATAAGTGCCGGGTTTGGCAGCACTGTCGCCAGTCTAAATGTGGTATAGTTGCGGACTGAAAACCAATATTTGCAGTGCTCTGGTGTTATTTTGGAGGAGGTGTCATCTATAATCACTGACTGGGAACTGTTAGTGCTTAAATCGAGCATTCAGTGGAAGAGGGGGATAGATAGCTCGGTCCCGGAGTTTGGAGATGCCATCCTTTTGAGAATACATGTACACATTGCTAAATGCATACATTAATGTTCAAGACTGTTCTTACTTTCAATATCATCCACTTTCAGACCTAGGCACCAGTAGTGGCCGCCTCGCCAACAGTCTGTCTGCCCTTTCTTCTTTTTTTGTAATATTTAACGTGTTAATAGTATGTTTTAGAGTTCCTTGGTTTGTTTTATGTGTTATTGTTGGGGGAAGGGGGAGGGGGGGTGGAGGAATGTTTTTTTTTCAATCTCTTACTTCGACGGAGATGCGATGTTTTCCGTGTCGTATCTCCGTCCGCACTGTCCCCTAACATGGTGGAGTTGGCGGCCTTTCTTTGACACCGATCCGGATATTCGATACGTTAGGATCAGAAGATCAGAATATAAATTCGCTTAGAGTGACTGAGATGAGATGTAATTTACTCTATCTGATATATCTGAATCTCCAGTACCCTCCAACCCAGAGAACGGAGATGGCCGTTTATTTTTTATTTTTTTAAATTATTTTTATTAGAATTACGGTAAATTACAATAATACACAACACATATATCTTAATAGATTTTTTGTACCGCTTCATTTTTTTGTACTTTAAGAAAAAGATAGAAGTAAGGAAAGTAAAGAAAGTGCGCAAGAGTCGTGAAGTGCAAGAGAGTGTTGGGAAAAGAAAGCCCCTTAGAAAATAAGTTAGAGAAGGAAGTAAAGTAAGAAAGTAGACCCTAGAAAAGAAAGAAAAAGATAGTAGGAACAATCGCTCTATTATAACATTAAACTCCGCAGAAAGGGGACTACCAACCAAGTCTGTTTTTGTTGTTTTACCTCCCATTGCCAGGTCCTGATACCATTTATTTATTGATTTATTTTTTAAATTAATATTGCACCTCATGCTTGTAATAGGTCCATAAACGTAGGCCACGTCTTTTGGAATTGGTCTGCTTTACCTGCTAAGAGGAATCTCATCTCTTCCAGATGTAATGTTTCAAACATATTTGATGTCCACATTTTTATTGTTGGTGTGGGCGCATTTTTCCAGAATTTAAGTATGAGGTTTTTTCCCATTATTAGCCCGTAATTGAATAAATTCTTCTGATACACGGTTAATTCAGGGATACCTTCCGATATTCCAAAAATGATCCATTCTGGTTTTGGTACCAGTTTTATTTTAATTAATTTTGAAAAAATATCAAATATTCCATACCAGAATTTTTGGATTTTTATACAAAAAACAAAAGAATGCGCTATGGTAGCTTCTTGACACAGACATTTATCACAGATTGGTGAAACATTAGGAAAGATTTTATTTAATTTAGTTTTTGAATAATATAGTCTATGTAATGTTTTGAATTGGATGAGCGTATGCCGTACGTTGATCGAACATTTATTCACCTGTAGTAAATGATTATCCCAGCTCTCTTTTGAAATTTGTATAGCTAATTCTTGTTCCCAGTCTCTTCAAATTCCATCTGTTGTGGGTATTTCTATATTTAAAATGATATTATATGTACGATATTAGATTAGCTGATTCCGCCTTTGTCTTCATTGCTTCATCCAGTAAGTCGGAAGGCATATTATGATAGTATTTTGTGTATTTTTTCAGATAATCACGAATTTGAAGATATTTAAAATATTGGTTATATTTCAAATTATATTTCAGTTGTAGTTGTTGAAGTAATTTTCCCAATTCATACAGATCTTCGAGCGTTTTGATTCCCATTCTTTCCCATTGTATAAATGATTTGTCTATGATTGATGGTTTAAACGATGGGTTATTGACTATTGGTATTGAGAGAGATAGGTTTCTTAATTTTGGATTCTGTTTTATTTGTTTCCATGTTCTAATTGTGCTATGTATAATTGGATTTTTATTATAATTTTTATTATTCAAATGTATTGGTGAGAGGATAATCGCTCCTATATTACTCGGGGAGCAGTCCCCTTTTTCCATTACAATCCAGTCCGCCTGCTGGGCAGAATTGTCCAGCAGGTGAATCATATTTTTAATATTTACTGCCCAATTATAATACATAAAGTTAGGGAGCGCTAGACCCCCCAACTCTTTTCGATTATTAAGGTGTGTTCTTTGTATTCTATGGGATTTATAATCCCATATAAAATTTGTAATGTCTGAGTCAAATTTTTTGAAAAACTTTTTTGGGAGTATTGTTTGAGATCGGTTTAGGATTTGTGGTAAGAAAATCATTTTTATAGCGTTTATTCTGCCTATTAAGGACATCGGAAGTGTTTTCCAGAATTTAATCAAATTATTTAATTTCTTAAGTAAGGGATTATAATTGGCTTTAAACATATCCTGGTAATTTCTAGTAATTTCAATTCCCAAAAAAATTGAGTTTTTCTGTATATTTTAAAGGGGAATTTCCTGAGGTGTGTTGAGTCTTTTGGTTTTATCGACATAATTTCACTTTTGTTCCAATTTATTCTATATCCTGAGAAGGATCCAAAGTCCTCAATTCAATTTAATATATTCGGTATACTAATTTGTGGTTTTGTGATGTACAGTAGTACATCATCGGCATATAGGGATATTTTGTTATTTGAATATTTTGTATTATACCCGAAAAGGTGTGTTCTTATTTTTTCAGCAAGGGGTTCAATTACCAAAGCAAATAACAGCGGAGATAATGAACAACCTTGTCTATTGCCCCTTGATAGTTCAAATTTCGAGGATAATATATTATTAGTTAGTATTCTAGCCGTAGGTTTGTTATATAATAGTTTTATCCATGCAATGAAGTTCTCTCCCAGTTGGAATTTTTGCAATACTTTAATCATATAATCCCATACTACTTGATCAAACGCTTTTTCTGCGTCCAGTGAGATGATAGATAACTCTTGGTCATGAGATTTATGTGAGTGCATTATGTTAAGCAAACGTCTCAAGTTATTGAATGAATGTCTCTTAGGTATAAATCCTGTTTGATCCTCATTTATTAGTCTACTAACATACCTGCTTAGTCTACTGGCTAGTGTTTTCGCTATTATTTTTTGATCCGTATTTAACAAAGCAATAGCTCTATATGATCCTGGTTCTTCTATATTTTTATCTTTTTTAAGTATTAATATGATCGTTGATTCTGATAGTGTTTCAGGTAAGCTTTGCTCTTTAAAAGCATATGTATACATTTTCTTTAATCGTGGAGTAACTATGTCGTAAAAAGATTTATAAAATTAATTACTGAATCCGTCTGGTCCTGGTGTTTTTCCATTCTTTAGTGTTTTTATTGTGTCTTCTATCTCCTTAGAAGTAATTTGTGCTCCCAGTTCCTCTTGTTCCCCCAGTTTTAATTGTGGTAGGTTACAGTTATCTAGAAATTCTGAAATTTTATTATTGTCTATTAACGTTTTAGATGTGTATAGATTCTGGTAAAATTGAGCAAATCTTTTGTTGATATCCTTGGGTAATGTTAATAATTCCCCTCTGTCCGATTTAATCTTTAATATTGCATTTTCTTTTTCCCGTTTTTTCAGTTGGCGTGCTAGAAGTTTGTGGGGTTTATCCCCGAATTCGAAGTGTTCTTGTTTTGTGATTTGAAATAATGTTATAACTTTCTCTGACAGTAATTTATTTAGCTTGAATTTCAATAGTAGGATTTTATTATGTTTATCCATAGTTGGATATTTAGCATTATCTGTATCTAATTGTTTTATTTGTTCTTCTAAACGTCTTTGTTCATTCTTATTCTTTTTATTTTGATAAGCTTGAAGTGAAATAATGACTCCTCTAATAAATGCTTTGAGGATTCCATAATAGCGTGGGGGATATATCTGGTGTATCATTTATCTCAAAAAATAGGTCCATCTGTTGTTTTAGATATATACTCCCTTGCGAGTTAAACCTCCAGAACGATTTATTCATAGACATTCCTTCTAGTTTTAAAACAAAAGTTAACGGAGAGTGGTCTGAGATCGCATTAATGTGGCATTTAGGGTTCATAGTGTGCGGAATTAATTTTGTATCCACAAGAAAATAGTCTATCCGTGAGTATGTTTTATGCACCGTTGAACAAAACGAATAATCCCTTCCCGTCGGGTTTGCAATCCTCCACACATCTACTATATTTGTGTTTTCCATATATGTATGTAAAAGTTCACTGGTTTTAGATTTCATATTACCTTTTTGTTTTTGCATCGATTTATCTAGATAAGGGTCTAAAACACAGTTAAAGTCTCCTCCAATTATAACATTTTGATAATTAAATTCTGCAATTATATTCAGAATTTTATTTAAAAATTGAGGGTTATCAAAATTGGGCGCATATACGTTTACCAGCGTAATATACGTATTATTGATCTCTCCTGCTACTATAAGGTATCTCCCTTCCTTATCTGAAATAATATTCTTTGATTTAAATGGAATTCCTTTACGAATAATGATTGCAGTACCTCTAGATTTGGAAGTGAATGAAGAGTGACATATTTGGCCTATCCAGTTCGCCCTCAGTCTCGTCTGATCTTGATGTTTAAGATGCGTTTCCTGTAGAAACGAAATGTCCGTGTTGTATGATTTCAACTGAGCTAGAGATGGCCGTTTATGAAATACAATCAGGATTGGAAGCAAGTTCCTTGTTGACAAGAGGGAACTGAATAATAATATGACCAGGTATCATGGAAATAAACGAGACACCAGGATCAGTTTATTCATTGTGATATTAAATGTGTGAACAGGCCTGAGCTTGGCATTGTGTGTGTGACCGTGAGTAACTGTGTGTGGGGGGGGGGTATCTCCAAACTCCAGGACCTGGGAATATTCTCCGCCCTCTGTCACTGATTACACGGCTCCATGGCCCACAGATCTCAGTCCGTGATGATCGATGTCAACAGCTCCTCTACAATACCTCACAACACCTGCGCCCTACAAGGATGATATCTTGGCCCCCGCCGATACTCTCTTTACTCTCTCCACTGTTCCCTCTGATTTCGTCAATAGTTTTACTGTCGACACCACTGTGCTGGGGCGGGCTCAGGAACAATGATGAGGCGGAGTTCAGGAAGGAGATAGTGAACTTACTGACATTGTGTCAGAACAATAACCTCTCCCTCAATGTCATCAAGACGAATGGGATAGTTATTCAATTCTGCAGGCAAGGCGGATAACATGCGTAAATCAGGATCAATGGTGCGGAAGTGGAAATAGTTCAGCTTCAAGTTGATTGTGAATATTACCACCAATGTGACCTGGATCAACCGCACCGATCAGACAGAAAAGAAGGCTCACTCGTCTTCCCGAGGAGACTCGCGTATCTTCCAGAAACCGTTCAATACAGATGAACCATTGAAAACAGACGGTGTGGATGCATCGCAGCTTAATTTGGGAATAGTTCTGCCCAAAGACGGCGAGAAATTGCAGAGATATTTTCGATGTAGCACAGTCCATCACACAGTCCAGACATCCCACCATTGATTCCATCTGCACCACGATGCCTCGGAAAAGCAGCCGAGAATTTACAAGATTGAGGGGGGATCTTATAAAACTTACAACATTCTTAAGGGGTTGGACAGGCTAGATGAAGGAAGATTGTTCCCGATGTTGGGGAAGTCCAGAACAAGGGGTCACAGTTTAAGGATAAGGGGGAAATCTTTTAGGACTGAGATGAGAAAAACATTTTTTACACAGAGAGTGGTGAATCTCTGGAATTCCCTGCCACAGAATGTAGTTGAGGCCAGTTCATTGGCTATATTTAAGAGGGTGTTAGATGTGGGGAAGTCCAGAACAAGGGGTCACAGTTTAAGGATAAGGGGGAAATCTTTTAGGACTGAGATGAGAAAAAAAAATTTACACAGAGAGTGGTGAATCTCTGGAATTCCCTGCCACAGAATGTAGTTGAGGCCAGTCCATTGGCTATATTTAAGAGGGTGTTAGATGTTGCCTTTGTGGCCAAAGGGATCAGGGGGTATGGAGAGAAGGCAGATAGAGGATACTGAGTTGGATGATCAGCCATGATCATATTGAATGGCGGTGCAGGCTCGAAAGGCCGAATGGCCTACTCCTGCACCTATTTTCTATGTTTCGATGTTTCTTACCATCCATTATCAGCTTTGTGAACAATCCTTTCACAACCAAGGGCATTGTCGGATTTGCCTATAGCCCATTGCAGATATTGAACTTTGTATGTGGAACACGTGCGCTACAATCACATGTATTATATGTTATTACATACTTGGCTAAACAAATAATTACAATTAAATTACAAACAAAATTAACAATTAATGCACACGTTCACTACATTCTACAATCAGTACATTCCCCTATAATTTCTTTATCGTACTTAGATTTCAACTAATAGTATATCTGCATGGAATATCTCATTTGTTGGTATGCCATGTTAAATTATTACATTGTACCTCCTTATATGTGCCAATTGTAAATCTAAACCTAAAACCTAAAAGTTAATTAACCTGGTTACTTAGATGTTTACGACTCCATAAAACAAGAGGGAGGTATCATGGCTAATAGTAAGATTAAACGAAAACTTACCAGTTTGAAGTTTGATCTTTATTTAATGAGAAGTTGTGATAAGGGATGACGTGAAGAGCCCGCATGCACGTCAATCTTCAAAGCAGCGGTGTGAAATCACAGATAACATTTGTTGAACTGATTATAGGAAGATTCGAGAAACTAGAACTACTAGCTGACCTTTATGAGAGAGGTTTGGGAGTGGAAGGCACGTCATCCCTCATCGTAACTCCTCATAAAATAAAGATCAAACTTCAAACTAGTAAGTTCTCGTTTAATCTTACTATTTTACTTCGGAGTCACGTGAGTGACTACGTGAAGATTTCAAAGCTCTGTGATTTCATGCCGTGGACACGAGTCCATGCCTCACACACTGCATCAATTGACCAGGGATGAGTGAAATGTAATAAAGCATGACATAGATTTAAACACGAAATGAAAATCACAGTAATCCCACTCATCCAGAAGGAATTATAAAACAGAACCTAAAAATAGAGTTGGGAAATACCCCCGGTCTGGCAATGGGTTTGTTATAACACATTTGGAAATTCGCTTGTTTGACCATCCTGCAGCCGCTAGGATGTGGTCCATTGAATCATCCATAACCATCGCTGCTGATGTCGTTGCAGCCCTGGTGGTGTGAGATATGAAAACATCAGTGTTCACTCGTGCACAAGCCAAAACGCGTTATTAACAATAATAATAATAATACATTTTATTTAATGGGCGCCTTTCAGACATCTCAAGGACACCTTACATAGATTAATCGGAAGAAAAACATATAATCGGAATAAAATAAGTAATAAAGACATCACAGAGACACAAATTAAAAGCAGAATTCAATCCAAAAACAGAAAATCAAAAACACAATGTGAAGAGTGAGCAGCGGCAGCCAAAGCGCGCCAGCGTCCACTCTCTCTTCACGGCAGCCATCTAGGACACAGACTTACATTCAGGTTACCCAGATTAATCACATGGGGATGGTCTATACTGTTACCTACGTATGAGTTTGTTTGTAACTAACAAACAATGCTAGTTCAGAGCCTCTGAGGCGCTAGGTGACATAACTGTTGTAGATGCGTGACCACACACACAACAACAGGTCCACGGGGTATGCCATGAAACTAGATTGAGACCTGGCGCCCCTGGTCTACTCTGCAAGACTAAGTCATGAACATAAAGTATCATATTATTTGCAGATGTAACCATCCTGTCCAGCCGTAGATCATGCAACGACTGGATGCGTTGCGCTGAACCCAGCGCCATGAGGATACCACTTTTTAAGTGAGTATGACCGAGGACATGGATGTGGCTGGACCCCACCGGCGACGCAGCGTCAGCAGGACATAAACATCCCATATTTCCGAGTACCTGGGCCTGGGGGAATTTGAGTTGAAGATACCCTTCATAAATCTGTATATCAGGGGTGGAGACCCGACAGCGTAGTGTCCCGGCCCCAGCAGATGTATGACGCCAAGGCACTTCCGTTACAATTTATAGCTCTATAACTCCATCTCTCGTGAAATATAGCTTTGAGAGGAATTCCAAGACATCTGTTATACGTACCGTGCCATACGATATAGTGGACTGCAAACAGAACACTTCCCATTCCTTGATATAGGAGATGTACTGTTTCTTGGTACTATTTCTTCAGGCCGCAGTGATTACATCCACCGTACAACCTGACAGTCCGTGCCCCATAAAAGTTATTCTCATAGTCTGCAAACCGACAATTTGATTCACTCATGCAGTGGATGGTTCTCCCCAGTCACGGGGTAAACCAGCAGATTTCTGCGTTTGGGAACAGCCATAAAAGTCTCTGTTATCATTCCCAGTATGAGTGGACCCATGGCTGTGTAGGCCAGTCAGGCACTATGAAAAGCCTGAGGTGGAGTCTTGCTGGATTGTAAGCAAGCACAGACTGATGAGGCAAAATGGAGGAAAGACATAAAGAACATACCTCTCCCGAGAATGCATCCATCGCCACTGCCCCTGAGAATGGCCGCCATGCCAGATATTTTACCAACTGGTGATTGAGACTAGCTGCAAACAAATCGATATCTGGTGTTCCATCAAGCCACAATGTCATTAAATACTTTGTGATCCAACATCCATTCTGTGTTGCCCTTGATTTGCGTGAAGGTACACCAGCACCAAATGAGGTTAGTTAAACTATCGCAGGATATTGACTTGATTGCACCCATGTGATTAATATATGCCACGTCCGTAGTGTGTCAACTTGTAGTTGAGCATGCAGATATGCATATTCGCACAATAAGCCTTTAACCCATAGAACGCACCTAGTGATTTTAGGTAGTTGATACCATATAACTGAGGGATTGGTAACGCATGCACTTCCCATCTGCCTCTGTGACTAGAGATGGGATAGTAATTTCCCATCTTTGAGCACTAGCATCAGTTTGTAATATAACTGAAAGTTAAATGACCAAAAGTAATGGAGCAATGTTTGTCCATCATTGTGACTTTATAGCTTCAGCTGGTAATAGCATAGATATGTTCACAATGACCTACATGGTACTTGAGAGCTTGCTCCTTTGCACGATGTAAGTTCTGATAATGTAAATGCCCCAATTACGCAGCTGAAAAACAGCCACTAATTTGTCAACTGGCCACTTGATGAATAAAGAACAAGATTGTTACAAACTTCCATTAATTATAATCTCTTTCCCCAGGGCGGAGTCACAGACAATTAATAGAGTTAAAGGTGAATCACAATCTATAACTCTAGTTGGTATCAACTTAAATTTAACTGGATGGATGAGAAACCCATTTTCTAAAAAATATTGGTTTGGCGGCTGAAACAGCTAATTTAGCAAAATTCTGCGGTTTTATAATTTCATCCAGATAGGCCATACATATGTATTTTCGAGCTTTAAGCAGCCCAAGCACTGGCTTGGCAATTTGGTAAACAACCTGGGAGCTGGTTAGCCCATTTCGCAATGCGTTAACTGCTATCATTGCCCATCCAGCTAAGTTTCAAATATCTCCGATGAACCCTGTGAATCGGAACTGAATAGTATGCATCTTTGAGATCGATGCATGCCATAATATATCATATGGAAATCCGTTGTTCGACAGTAACGAAGTTTCCCATTCTAAAAAGTCTATAATGCACATGTGAATGTGAGTTAATCAAGGGTGATCCGGCATCATCCATCTTCCGCCTGTTTGGGTATCTACTTGTATACCCAAATCTTTTTGTTTGGAATGATTAGATGTCCATTTGGTGTATATTGTATGGGTGGCAATAAGTTAAAAGGAATTCAATTTGTAATCCTTGTATACTGTGCAGCATGAACTGATCTGATGCTATTCGTCGACATTCACACAAAAACAAGTGTAATCTATAACCAACTTGTAACTAGTCCACACACCCCGTGTTTCGGAAAGAACCAGGCCCACCTATCTCCATGGTTACCGGTGGCCTTATGGTAAGCCCAAAGGCCCCTGATGTGGGTTCCGTTTCCGTCCTCAGTTTTTAATGCCATCCTTGAATTGGAGGATAGGACGACTGGGGTGCGTGGATTGCACATTTCCCCTCAGGGTCGGCTTGGGAATTGGCCTAAAAGACCTCTGCCCAGAGAATCAGCTTTCAAGCTGCCACCAGCTTCAGTGAAGCACTTACTGCCGATGGAGGCGAAGGGGTGTTGTCGTCGAAATGGTGAGGCTTTTGCTCGTCGTAGGTACCTTGACTAGTTCGACAGCTGTATTTCCTCGTCCAGGTTTTTTACCTCTTTGGCTAGGTCTTCTCCAAGGAGAAGCCTCGGCGGTTGGACGTTGTTGGCCTCACCATCCATAGTCTCCGAAGATAGCGCTGTTCACTGCGGGCACTTTGTTCCTGTAATGATGTGACGTGAGGTCACTGATGCTTACCAAGCTTGTAATGTGAGGGGAAACTCTGCCCCCACACCCCCCCCTCCCCGGGTGTTCTGCCATAGGCTGGAAGCCAATTCTTTCTTGCAGCGGCTCTTCCGTTCGAGTGGATATCGCAACCCTTGATGCTATGACAGAATTCTTCAACCTCACGCATGCACTCCAGTATGTTTCACGGACATACTTCCGAGTTTGGAGTCAGTCACACACTGACCCCTCGCACTCCCCTCCACAGAGAGGAAGATTTGTAAGCAGCCCTGCAACAGGGGCTGCTGCAGGTCCCCGACAAGACCTGCTCTGATATGGCCCCGTCCCCGGACCATATCAGGATGTAGCATCTCCTCAGTGGGATGAACGCCCTGCGGACCCATCCATGCTCCTCTTGGGTAAACGTCCGAGGAACTGAGAAATGGAAAAGGTGTAGCAACACTTATATAGGTGTATTATATACCTCCTAATGGGGAGCGAGAATTGGAAGAGCAAATAAGTAAGGAGATAGCAGATATTAGTAGTAAGCACAAGGTAGTGATTGTGGAAGATTTCAATTTTCTGTAAATGGGCTGGATGGTTTGGAGTTTGTAAAATTTGTGCAGGGTAGTTTTTTTTTGCAGCAATACATAGAGGTACCTACTAGAGAAGGGGCAGTGCTGGGGATCCTGTTAGGAAATGAGACAGGTCAGGTGGCGGAGGTATGCGTTGGGGACCACTTCGGGTCCAGTGATCACAATACCATCTGTTTCAATATAATTATGGAGAGGGTCAGAACTGGACCTAGGGTTGAGATTTTTGATTGGAGAAAGGCTAACTTTGAGGAAACGCTGGAAGTTCTCTCAGTCACCCCTCCTCTTTTCGCCCCCCCCGCCACTCTATTCCTTGCAATTTCTCTCCCCCCGCGCATTCAGTCCATCTCCCCACAATCTCCCCCCATGCACACTTAGTGGCTCTCCCACAGAGCAGCCATTCGGCTCCCATTGTGATGAAGAACACGCAGGCATGAAAAGTGGCAAATGATTTATTAACGTTTAAAATGTGAATGATTTAAAATATAAGAACAGTTTAAATGTTAAAGATGAGAATTATTACGTTATTTCTTGTTGTGTCTCTTGTTGCTGCTTACTGCGTCTTTATGTCTCTATGCTCTTGATAAAATAAAGAAACAATTTAAATATAGAGAGAGCGGTCAAATTTTAACAAAGAGAATACGGATAATTTATCTCAGAAGTCATCATTTAACGAAGCACGCTTTTAATGACAACATTCTTGGTCGATATTCCATCCTTCAGGAAAACGTTGACATTTCCCTTCATCTTTTCATGGCTGAGAGACACATATAATTTTCCATGCTGAAATAACAGTGTGTCTAGGTAGATCAACACCTTCTGCATTGTTTGTCCTTGTGCTTTATGGATCATCAAAGCAAAATTTGATTGAATCTGCTGAAGGGGAATTTCTTCACCTGTTAAAGTGAGTGCATACGCTGCTCTCTGCTCAGCATTCAGCAGAGGCCCATTCCACTCAACAAATTGCTGTTGTTCAGTTCTATCGTATTGCAATTAATGCAGCAATTCTGGGTTGTCATCAACAAAGTGCATTCTACCATTTCTTGGTTGTGGCGAATTAAACAATTGCGTTGTTTTATTGTAATTCTCAATCCTCCGGACTCACTGAACAATTTGTGCAAAACATTTTTTGTGGCGGGGGCTGTTGGGGTGGGGGTGGCTTCAGGAGGGGGGGCATCCTATAGCCAGGCGAATGGCAGCATCTTGAGTTGGGGATGTCAGTGGGGGGAGGGGCGGTGAGCGACCTACATGACCTCTGGACGCAACGACCTACTCCGGTCACCGGACTGACTGACTCACGGCCTCTGGACTGACATAACACAGTCCGAAACTAATATCATGTTTATTCACGCTTTATCCATCCAAACACAGTTTTAAAACAAAGACAAACAATTTTGCAAACATTTTACAACTAAAACATTTTCTGAAAACATTGTTTTAAAAGCCAAGACAAACAATTTTACAAACATTTTACAGCCAATACATTTTCTGAAAACACACACACACACACACACACACACACACACACACACACACACACACACACAGACTCACTCACACACTCACAACCAATGCTAAAATGCCAAGTAACTTCAGAACGTGGTAAACATAGTGTGTAAACCGAATGATTCAAATGATTAAAGCCTCATGTGGAGGCTGCTGCTGAAACAAAAACGTTCTTTAAATAACGTCCAACAAACACACTCACCATAGACAGAGCAATTAGCTCTCTTGAATTATTCAACGACGTCTTCACTCTGAGCCTTCTGCACACAGCGGCAGCTTGCCACTAACCGGAAATGACGTCATCAGCGCCATCTTGTCGCTAAGCGGAAGTCACAGAATGTGCGCCAATATTGCAATTAAACACAGTCCTGAACTAATATCATGTTTATTCACGCTTTATCCATTCAATTACTGTTTTAAATCCAAGACAAACAATTTTGCAAACATTTTACAGCCAATCACGGAATCAGCGCCAATTTTGCAATTAAACACAGACCTGATCTAATAAAATGTTTATTCATGCTTTATCCATCGTAAACTGTTGCAACAATTTTAAAACCAAAACAAACATTTTACAACCAATACATTTTCTGAAAACATTTTTTAAAAAGCCAAGACAAACAATTTTGCAAACATTTTACAACCAATACATATTCTGAAAACATTTTTTTAGAAGCAAGACAAACAATTTTGCAAACATTTTACAGCCAATAGATTTTCTGAACACATTTTTTTAGAAGCAAGACAAACAATTTTGCAAACATTTTACAGCCAATACATTTTCTGTAAACATTTTTTTAATAGCCAAGACAAACAATTTTGCATACATTTTACAACCAATACATTTTCTTAAAACAAATTTTTAAAAGCTAAGCCAAACAATTTTGCAAACATTTTACACCCAATACATTTTCTGAAAACATTTTTTTAGAAACAAGACAAACTATTTTGTAAACGTTTTACAACCAATACATTTTCTAAAAACATATTTTTAGAAGCAAGACAGACAATATTGCAAACGATTTACAACCACATCAAGGGGACTCGCCGTTGATGTGACATGTGTTCAGTGTTATTCGCACTCAGAGAGCCGTGACACTCTTGCTTCCTCCATCTCGCAAAGACTGAGTGATGCACTGACACTTCCGGGTTGTATAGTCCCTCACCCCTGCCACCAGCGGGGGCAGCAGATAGAATGGCAACATTTTTAAAAACATTAATAATTCTTTGATTTTTAATCGATGGGAAAGATCCTCTGCTCCAGTGCAGCGGAGGTGGCCAAAAATCACGGCCATAAGTGGCGGCGTTCTTTCAAAAATCACGAAACAGAAATCAGAAAGTGGTCAAGATCTTAGTTTTAGTAATATTGATAATCTATTTGAAGAATAAATTCTACATGGATGATTGCGTAAAACCCATGTCTACTGAGTTCGAAGCAATTCAAATGGTAAAACATCTTACTTCCCTCTGCAATAAGGGAGGATGCTCGCTTTCCAATGGATCAGCAACAACTGTGAAAGCATTTCACCAGATGATAGAGCCAAATAAACCAGAGAGTTGGATTTGGACAAAGGCAATTTGCCAATGGAAAGACCATTTGGAGTTATTAATGTTGCACAATTTAAATATGTTAACACGACTTCCGCTGGCGTTACTGGTGGATTAGATGTGTATGTCAGATAGCTCCACGCGAAAAGCCGAGTAAAAACGGGTGTACAATAACGAACTGACCTGCAGAAATCGCACCGGCAGCTTGCGTGTCGTCATCAGACCTGCGACTCCGGAGAGCCAATGTCGGTAAAGCACTCCCCCACAAAGGGAGTGACTAAAAAAACCCGGAAAGGGAAAACAACCGATGGAAGAAGTAGGCTCGACTGAAGCCTCGGGCTCAGTTTCTACGTCGTCCCAGGAGAACGTCTCAAAGGCCCAGATGATAAAGATAAAGAAAAGTGAAATGGAGGAACTACGGAACCTTAACTCAAGGGAAATGGCAAGTATAAAAGAAGAACTGATAAACTTTAAATAAGAATTGAACATTAAAGAGATACTGAAATGTTTTTTAAATGAAATTAAAGAAGAACTCTCAGATTTTGAAGATAAAATTACTAATCTGGTCTGTGTAGAACTGGCTACCAGTCGGCAGCTGCAGCTCCAGCTTCATTTATCCTGGAAGATCCAGCCCGTCGGCTCTGGAGGTCATCCCGGGGTTTCAAGGTACAGTACCTGTGATCCACAGTCGGGTCGGGAATTTTACAGCCAGCGTGGGAAAATTCAAAGTCCGGGGCTCCCGCAGCTGCGGGAGTTCGCAACATTGCGAGAGCCTTGAGGTGCTCAAGCAGCTTGTCTGAAACGGCACCGTTTTCTGCCGTTTTCCTGATCCAGGTGAGTTGATTGAAGTTGTATCTAAGCCTTTTAGGTTTCGGAGCTCCGCAAAAGCCATCTTGGAGAAAAAAAAAATCCACCTGTGATACCAGGTTCAGGGAACGTTGTACCAACACTCCTAGATCCCCCTGTTGACCAACAATCACCAGAGTCCTGCCATTGATTGTGTATGTCCTGCCCTCGTTTTAATTCCCAAAATGCAACACCTCGCTCTGAACTGCACAAATCTCCATGAACCTTTCCTCAGTCCACCTGCCCAACCAATTACTACCTGCTGCAATTTTTGATAATCATCTTTTCTATCTACAATTCTGCCCACTTTTGTGTCATCTGTAAACTTGCTACTCATACCTTGTATATTCTCATCCAAATCGTTGATATAAACCACTTACAACAAAGGGCCATGTGCTGTTAGGCTGTGGACCGAGCATCGAAAATGTGACTGGAAATCAACATTTGCAATCCACGTCACGGAACTACATGTGATTTTGCAGATTTAGATAAAATATAATTGAGAAGGAAGTCATAACTCGTCAGTGCCAAAAATTGCACATCAATTTCATAAATCATAAACATTAGAAAATGAGGACTTCCGGTGGCGCTATGGAGTAGGAGAGACTCGCGCCAAATAGCTCCGGGGAAAAAACCGTTAAAAACGGGGGAAAAGACCCCGTTCTTTTCAACGTCCTACCTGCTGAAAACGACCAACGTCCTACCTGCTGAAAACGGCACCGATTGTTTGCAGCAAGTTCGTGACGTCATCAGGCGCGCGACACCGGCAGAATGTCGACACAACATACTCCCCCTCCCAAGGCGAGAAAAACCGGTAGGGCTAAAGAGCTGGCCCAACTGAAGCCTCGGCCTCAGTTTTAACAGCATCCCAAGAAGTTATCTCAAAGAAGAAAAAGACTGAAATGGAAGAATTAAAAAATTGTCTTGCGCAGCAAATCTCTAATTTAATGGAAGAGCTTAAAAATCTTAAACAGAACTTCAAGGAAGAGCTGAAATCTTTTAAAACTGAAATTAAGAGGACATGACTTCAGAATTAAGGGACAGAAGTTTAGGGGTAACATGAGGGGGAACTTCTTTACTCAGAGAGTGGTAGCGGTGTGGAATGAGCTTCCAGTGGAAGTGGTGGCGGCAGGTTCGTTGGTATCATTTAAAAATAAATTGGATAGGCATATGGATGAGAAGGGAATGGAGGGTTATGGTATGAGTGCAGGCAGGTGGGACTAAGGGAAAAAAGTTGTTCGGCACGGACTTGTAGGGCCGAGATGGCCTGTTTCCGTGCTGTAATTGTTATATGGTTATATGGTTAAAAAGAACAAATTAAAGAAGAGGTTACAGCTACTGTACATGAAGTTCTGGAAGACTGGAAATTAAATGTAGAAGAAAATCTGACTCAAAATATTGGAGAAGTATATGATAAAATGAATTCGATGGAATCTAGATTTGATTCTAAGTTGGAACCTATCCTCCAGACATTAAATCAACACCAAGAGATTGTAAAGGAACTAGAGGAAATCGCTGAGACAAGCACCAACACTACAAAAAAACTTATCGCCGAGAACAAACGCCTATCAAAGTTATTGCATCAAATAACCGAAAAATGTACTGACTTGGAGGGACGACAGAGGCGCCAGAATTTAAGAATCGTGGGCGTCCAGGAAGACAGAGAGGGGAGTGGTGACCCCCGTGAATTTGCTGCAGAGCTACTGAAAAAAGTATTGCACCTGGATCAAGCACCATTACTTGCCCGAGCACACAGAGTATCAAGACGTCGCCCAAGGGAGGGCGCCCCTCCAAGACAACTGATAGTAAAGGTGCAATATGACCATGTTTTGGATGATATGATGAAGAAAATTGTCCAAAGCAGAAATCTCGTATTTGAAGGAGATAAGATGAATATATTTAGAGATTATCCTGTGGAAGTTGCCAAGAAGAGAGCGTTGTTTACAGAAACAAGAAGAATACTGAAGAACATAAAATATTTGAGATACGGACTGTTAAACCACGCAACATTAAGAGTTACCTACAAGAAGAAGGAACACTTCTTCATCAAGCACACAGAAGCACTTGAATTCGCCAAGAGTATCGAGGATAAGACCGAAGATTGAATAATATTCAACACTCAACACTTACCTGTATATTGTTATCCAGCAGAGAAGATATGGAACTCTACACTCTAAACTATTATATTTAAGAGCTGCCCAAAATCTGCAACAGGAATTGGGCAAATATCTTGCTACTGATATATAATATTTACATTTTAGTACTAATTTCTAACAACTATTAATAATCAAGAATACTAATTAATACTAATTATTGTTAACTGGATCAACTAAGAATTAACTAAAAGTATGAAATATAAGTAAAGTGTGATCCAGGTATTTTATAATTAAAAATGTATAGTGGTTCTCTCTCTGATATTTTTGATTTTGAGTATTCTTTGACAAATGTTTATGTTATACGAGACTAACATTTCAATTTGAGACTAATAATTATATCATATAATAATTATATAATAAAACTCATCTACCTGATGTTCGAGTATAAGGTAGGGTTGAGGGTGCTGAGCCATCTGCTCTAACCACTCTAATCACAAGATGCAAGACGTGAATAGGAAAATTGGGGGTGAAGGAATTAAATTCTGTAGTTGTAATGTTAAGGGAATTAATGAACCTATTAAGAGAGGCAAATTGTTAGCTCATTTAAAATCATTGAAAACAGATATAATATTTCTCCAGGAGACACACCTGAAAAAGGAAGCACAACGTAGATTGAAAGCAAAATGGATTGCTAAGGCGTTCTCATTCTCACATAAATCTAGAGGGGTTGCAATTTTAATTCGTAAAGGTATACCCTTTAAACATATATCAACGATAGAAGATATTGAAGGCAGATATATTGTAATAATAGGGGAGATACTCAAAAAAGGTGACTCTCCTTAATGTGTATGGACCAAATTTTGATAGCCCCATGTTTTTTAAGAGAATATTTAACAATATCCCGGAATATACACAACAAAACTTAATAATCGGTGGAGAATTAAATTGTACATTGGATGCTTATTTGGATAGATCATCAACTCAAAGAAAACTAAAATCCCAATCAAGTGAATTTCTAAACTCATATATTAATACTACCAACATTAAGGATGTTTGGAGAATTGAAACCCCATCGGGTCGAGAATATTCATTTTACTCACCAGTACATAAAACCTACTCAAGGATAGATTATTTTTTAGTAGACTCAAAACTTATCCCATTTACCTATAACTCGCAATATCATAATCTCAGACCATGCTCCACTAACATTTATGATTAAACTAAACGGAATGGTAGAGACACAGCCACAATGGAGACTTAATCCCCAAATCTTAAAAGAAAAGGTATGTAATGAACACCTCGTAAAACAGATTAATATATTTTTTTGAGGCTAATGATAGCCCTGAAATCTCTGCTTCCCTTCTTTGGGAAACATTTAAAGCATTTGAGCGAGAAGCATTAATCTCTTCTCAATTATTTCTTAACAAAGAGAATAGGGCCAAACAACTGAAATTGGAAATGGAAATAAGGCAATTAGACATAGAAAATGCAGCAGCACCATCCATGAAAAAACACAATAAAATTGCAGTACTGAAATATAAATTGAACAAGATATACTCAGACCAAGTTATAAAACTTTATCAACATACAAAACAATTACATTTTGAATTTGGTGATAAACCACAAAAACTATTAGCGCGACAACTTCGTAAACTGGACGGGAGAAAAACAATTTACAAAATTAGAACAGACAAAGGAGAAATACTAACACTGCCTAAAGATATTAATGATAGATTTTTACAATACTATCAAAAATTGTGCTCATCTAAAATGACAGAACAATCAGCAGGAATGGAAAAATTTCTACATAAATGTAAGCTTGTGGGTTTAGATCAGAAAGAGGAGAATCACTAGGTGCTGAAATTACGATAAAAGACATCGAAGAGTCAATTAAATCTTTAAAAAATGGAAAGGCTGCAGGTCCTGATGGTATAAGTTCTGAATTTAAAAAAAAGTTTTATGATCTGGTTTCTCCACGTCTACATACACTGCACAAATATGCTTACACTCAACAGAAACTCCCAGAAACTCTAAATGAATCTACAATCATACTCATACCAAAAACGGATAAGGATCTTGAAGACCCAGGTTCATATAGAGCAATTCTATATCATAGATTGAGCTTAGTGATTAACAGATTAATACACCCCGACCAAACAGGCCATATTTATTTTCGGTGATGGAAAGATTTCAATTGGGAGAGAAGTACTGTACATGGGTTAAATTGTTATACTCTAATCCAACAGCTAGATAATTAACAAACCAAATGTTATCAACTAAATTTAACCTCTCTAGAGGTTGTAGACAAGGATGTTCACTATCCCCACTATTATTTGCTCTTGCAATCGAGCCCTTAGCAGAAATCGTTAGAACCCATCCAGGAATATACGGATATAACACTAGAGAAACAAGGAATAAAATTTCTTTATATGCAGATGATGTACTAATATATATTACAAAGTTAGAAACTAGTATTCCAAATCTATTAAATTTAATAACTCAATTTGGTCAGTTCCCATGATATAGAATTAATTGGAATAAAAGTGAAATTATGCCAATAACAAAACTCAATCTACATACATTACAACAATCCCCTTTTAAAATAGTTAAAGATAAATTTAAATACTTAGGAATCTATGTAACTAAGACATATACCTCTTCATTTAAACTAAATTTTCCACCCTTACTGAATAAACTACACAAGAATATTCAATACTGGAAAACACTTCCCATTTCAATGCTTGGTAGAATGAATGCTATAAAAAATGATCTTCTTACCACAACTACTGTACCTATTTAAATTATTCCCGATATATATCCCAAAAACTTTTTTCAAAAAAGTCGACTCCATTGTTACAAGTTTTATCTGGGATTATAAGAATCATAGAATAAGTAAAAAAACATTTATGTAAGTCAAAGATAAATGGACGTTTGGCTTTGCCAAATTTCTTGTTTTATTTTTGGGCAGTCCATATTAAAAACATGAATTTCTGGCTGGAAGAAATGGATCAACAACCAGATTGGTTAAGGATGGAAAAGGAAGACTGTTTACCTTTTGAAATTGGACCGATCATATTTGCTACCACAAAACTGCACAAAAAAACCTATAAGGAGAAGCCCATAATATATAGTGGAATACGAATTTGGAAACAATTTAAAACAGTTTTAAAATTGAATAATATACCACTATGCCTTCCCATTGTAAATAATCCCTTATTCAAACCATACTTTTTGGATAAGGGTTTCACACAATGGAAAAATTATGGAATTAAAAAGATTGGACATCTTTATGGGAAAGGCACTTTTCTTTCATTTCAGGAGTTGCAACAGAATCATGGACTGCACTCAAATAATTTCTTCGGATATCTACAAATTAGAGATTATGTTAAATCTAACACACAAGTCTACAGGACTAGGGGACCAGAAATCCTTGATGAATGTTTGAACAAGCATCCTAACACTGAAAAATTAATAGCTTATATTTATAACACCCTCCTAAACAATGAGGTACCACCAACGGAACCATATAGACACACATGGGAAAATGAATGAGGTCATCCTATAACGAAAGATTTGTGGGACGAAAGTTTACTACATATACATCAATGTTCGTTAAATGCCAGACATGCTTTAATACAATTTAAAATCTTACATAGATTACAATGCTCTAACATAAAACTAAATAGAATCTTCCCACAAATCTCTCCTATTTGTGATAAATGTCTACATCTAGATGCTAATTTAACACATACGTTTGCAAATTGTATAAAAATTAAACATTTCTGGATTGATATTTTTGAAATAATTTCAGAAGTTATTAATACAAAACTGGAAATTAATAATACAGGTGTATTTGAATGCTGGATGGAAGTTGGTGGTGAAGTGGATGAAGTCAGTCAGTTGTGTGGGTGCAGGAGGTGGCTCCAAAGCAGTCGTCGATGTAGCGGAGATAGAGGTCGGGGATGGGGCCCTGGTATGTATTGAACAAGGATTGTTCGACGTACCCGACAAAGAGGCAGGCGTAGCTGGGGCCCATGCGTGTGCCCATAGCCACGCCTTGTATTGGAGGAAATGGGAGGAGTCAAACGTGAAGTTATTGAGGGTAAGGACCAGCTCCGCTAGGCGGAGGAGAGTGTCAGCGGCTGGATATAGGTTGCTTCTCTGGTCGAGAAAGAACCGGAGGGCTTTGAGACCATCCTGGTGGGGGATGGAAGTGTGGAGTGACTGGACGTCCATGGTGAAGATGAGGGGGTGAGGGCCTAGGGAATGGAATGCGCGGAGATGTCTGAGGTGTCTTGAACAAAGGTAGGAAGGGATTTAACCAAAGGGTATAGGATGGAGTCAAGGTATGTGGAGATGAGTTCGGTGGGGCACAAACAGGCAGAGACAATGGGTCTGGCGGGACAGTTAGGTTTGTGGATTTTGGAGAGAAGGTAAAAACAGGCCGTGCGGGGCTGGGGAACGATGAGGTTGGAGGCTCGGTCGGGCAGGGCGTGGGAGTTGATGGTGCTAGAGATGGTGGCCTGGTGCTCGTCAGTGGGATCATGGCCCAGGGGTAAGTAGGAGGAGGTGTCCGAGAGTTGGCGCGTGGCTTCAGCTTTGTAGAGATCGACGCGCCAGACTACCACGGCACCTCCCTTGTCGACTGGTTGAATAACCCAATCTGGGTTGTTGCGGAGTGATTCAATGGCAGTGCGTTCATGGGGGGGGAGAGATTGGAGTGACACAGGGGAGTGGAGAAGTTGAGGCGGTTGACATCGCGACGGCAGTTTTGGATAAAGAGTTCAAAAGCCGGGAGGTCACGAGGGGGATTCCATTAGGAGGGGGTGCGTTGGAGACGGTAAAATGGGTCATCAATGGGGGGCGAGGACTCCTTCCCATGGAAGTGTGCTGTGAGGCGGAGGCGACGGTAGAAGAGCTCCAATTCGTGGTGGGCACGGAACTCATTGAGGTTGGGACGGAGGGGGACAAAGGTAGGACCTCTGCTGAGGACAGGCCATTCGGTGTGGGAGAGGGGGAGATCGGGGGGGATGGTGAACACCCGGCAGGGATGGGGGTTGGGGCCATAAGAAGGTGGACCGGGGATGAGGCGATGTGTGGTGGGTGGTGGAGGGGTGGTGGATGGTCAGGGTGCTGGGGGGGAGGGGTGAGAGGGCTGTAATGTGGGTGAGGAAGAGCAGGGGTCACATAGTTAGAGGGGGATGGGGAAGAGTCAGTGGAACCGCCACTGAGGTAAGCACGGCTGGGCAGACTGGCACTAGGACCCAGTGGATTCAAACCCGGGACAGTGGGAGTTAGCAGCGTGAAGGATTCAGGCCCAGTGCAGAGACCAGGCTCCAGCTAAGGCGATGGCTGTGGGTTGCTGGAGGGAGGTGGAATGGCGAGGGTCAACGGACTCGATGGTAGGAGGCCATGGGCGGTTGAGTCGGTGTCCGCGGGCGATGTGTGGGAAGTCCCGGTGGGCGGATGGTCGGCGGGGTGGCGCAGGTCGGCCAAACCGGTGGGGCGGCGAGATAAGTCGGGTGCGTTGAGGCGGCCATGTTGGGGGAGCCCCGGTCCAGCGGCGATGCCCGGTAGGTCCGGTCCGGCGGCGATGTTGGGTAGGCCGGGTACACCATTGGGAGCCTATTTCCGTATTGCAGTTTATTTAAACGATCTATTATTATCCAATATTTATATATATATATATATATATATATATACACACACACATATATATATATATATATATATATATATATATATATATATATATATATATATATATATATATATATATATATATATATGTGTGTGTGTATATATGTATGTATGTATCTATGTATGTATGTATATATGTATATATGTTTGTGTGTATGTGTGTATGTATATATGTATATATGTATATTGTCGAGCCTGCATTGCCATTCAATATGATCATGGCTGGTCATCCAACTCAGTATCCCATCCCTGCCTTCTCTCCATACCCCCTGATCCCTTTAGCCACAAGGGCCACATATAACTCCCTCTTGAATATAGCCAATGAACTGGCCTCAACTACCTTCTGTGGCAGAGAATTCCACAGCTTCACCACTCTCTGTGTAAAAAATGATTTTCTCATCTCGGTCCTAAAAGACTTCCCTCTTATCCTTAAACTCTGACCCCTAGTTCTGGACTTCCCCAACATCGGGAATAATCTTCCTGCATCTAGCCTGTCCAACCCCTTAAGAATTGTGTAAGTTTCTATAAGATCTCCCCTCAATCTTCTAAATTCTAGCATGCACAAGCCGAGTCTATCCACTCTTTCTTCATATGAAAGTCCTGACATCCCAGGAATCAGTCTGGTGAACCTTCTCTGGCAAGAATGTCTTTCCTCAGATTAGGAAACCAAAACTGTACGCAATGCTCCAGGTGTGGCCTCACCAAGACCCTGTACAACTGCGGTAGAACATCCCTTCTCCTATTCTCAAATCCTTTTGCTATGAATGCTAACATACCATTCGCATTCTTCACTGCCTGCTGCACCTGCATGCCTACTTTCAATGACTGGTGTACCATGACACCCAGGTCTCGTTGCATCTCCCCTTTTCCTAATCGGCCACCACTCAGATAATAGTCTACTTTCCTGTTTTTGCCACCAAAGTGGATAACCTCACATTTATCAATATTATACTGCATCTGCCATGCATTTGCCCACTCACCCAACCTAACCAAGTCACCTTGCAGCCTCCTAGCATCCTCTACACAGATAATACTGCCCCCCAGCTTCGTGTCATCCGCAAACTTGGATATGTTGCATTCAATTCCCTCATCCAGATCATTAATGTATATTGTAAATAGCTGGGGTCCCATCACTGAGCCTTGCGGTACCCCACTAGTCACTGCCTGCCATTCTGAAGGACCCGTTTACTCCTACTCTTTGCTTCCTGTCTGCCCACTGTCCTGTTCTCTATCCACATCAATGCTGGACCCCCAATACCGTGTGCTTTAAGTTTGCATACTAATCTCTTATGTGGGACCTTGTCGAAAGCCTTCTGAAAGTCCAGATGTAACAGATCCACTGGTTCTCCCTTATCCACTCTACTAGTTACATCCTTGAAAAATCCTATAAGATTCGTCAGACATGATTTACCTTTCATAAATCCATGCTGACTTTGTCCAATGAATTCACCACTTTCCAAATGTGCTGCTATCCCATCTTTAATAACTGACTACAGAATTTTCCCCACCACCGATGTTAGACCAACTGGTCTGTAATTCCCCGTGTTCTATCTCCCTCACTTTTTAAAAAGTGGGGTTACATTAGCTACCCTCCAGTCCTCAGGAACTACTCCAGAATCTAAAGAGTTTTGAAAAATTATCACTAATGCATCCACTATTTCTGCGGCTACTTCCTTAAGCACTCTGGGATGCAACTTATCTGGCCCTGGGGATTTATCGGCCTTTAATCCGTTCAATTTACCTAACACCACTTCCTGGCTAACCTGGATTTCACTCAGTTCCTCCATCTCATTTAACCCCCGGTCCCTTGCTATTTCCGGCAGATTATTTATGTCTTCCTTAGTGAAGACAGAACCAAAGTAGTTATTCAATTGGTCTGCCATGTCCTTGTTCCCATGAACAATTCGCCTGTTTCTGACTGCAAGGGACCTACATTTGTTTTAACTAATCTTTTCCTCTTCACATATCTATAAAAACTTTTGTAATCAGTTTTTATGTTCCCTGCCAGTTTTCTTTCATAATCTATTTTCCCTTTCCTAATTAAGCCTTTTGTCCTCCTCTGCTGGACTCTGAATTTCTCCCAGTCCTCTGGTAGTCTGCTTTTTCTGGCTAATTTGTACGCTTCATCTTTTGTTTTGATACTATCCCTGATTCCCCTTGTTATCCACGGATGCACTACCTTCCCTGATTTATTATTTTGCCAAACTGGGATGAACAATTGTTGTAGTTCATCCATGCAGTTTTTGAATGCCTTCCATTGCATATCCACCGGCAACCCTTTAACAATCAATTGCCAGTCTATCTTGGCCAATTTACACCTCATACCCTGAAAGTCACCTTTCTTTAATTTCAGGACCCTTGTTTCCGAAATAACAATGTCACTCTCCATCCTAATGAAGAACTCAACCATATTATGGTCACTATTGCCCAAGGGGCCACGCATAACAAGACTGCTAACTAACCCTTCCTCATTACTCAATACCCAGTCTAGAATAGCCTGCTCTCTCGTTGGTTCCTGTACATGTTGATTTAGAAAACTATTCCGCATACAATACAAGAAATCCTCTTCCTCAGCACCCCAGCCAATTTGATTCACCCAATCTATATGTAGATTGAAGTCACCCATTATAACTGTTTTACCGTTGTTGCACGCATTTCTAATTTCCTGTTTGATTCCATCCCCAACTCCACTACTACTGTTATTAGAGCATTCAGAGCAAATCAGAGCATTGAGTATAGAAGTTGGGATGTAATGTTAAAATTGTACAAGGCATTGGTGAGGCCAATTCTGGAGTATGGTGTACAATTTTGGTCGCCTAATTATAGGAAGGATGTCAACAAAATAGAGAGAGTACAGAGGAAATTTACTAGAATGTTGCCTGGGTTTCAGCAATAAGTTACAGAGAAAGGTTGAACAAGTTAGGTCTTTATTCTATGGAGCACAGAAGGTTAAGCGGGGACTTGATAGAGGTCTTTAAAATGATGAGTGGGATAGACAGAGTTGACGTGGATAAGCTATTCCCATTGAGAGTAGGGAAGATTCAAACAAGAGGACATGACTTGAGATTTAAGGGACAGATGTTTAGGGTAACATGAGGGGGAACTTCTTTACTCAGAGAGTGGTAGTTGTTTGGAATAAGCTTCCAGTGGAAGTGGTGGAGGCAGGTTCAATTTGATGATTTAAAAATCAATTGGATAGGTATATGGACGGGAGAGGAATGGAGGGTTATGGTTTGAGTGCAGGTAGATGGGACTAGGGGAAAATCAGTGATCGGCGCGGACTTAAAGGGCCAAGATGCCAAGATGGCCTGTTTCCGTGCTGTAATTGTTATATGGTTATCTATATTACTAAAAGTCTGTTCTTGAACGGTTTTGGCGATCTGTGCTGCAATTTCCGAGAGAACGCCGCAACCTACGGACGTCATTTTTGGCCACCTCGCTCAGAGCCCCCCTCCGCCGCATGTGTGCGAGGATTTTTCCAGTCGATGCAAAATGACAGAGATATTAATGATTTTACAAAATTCCCCATTCACTCTGGCGGCAGGGGGGATGGAATATAAAACCAGGAAATGGTGTGCCTCAATTAGTCTGCAAGCTGGAGGAAGGCAGAGGGTCACGTTTCTGTGAGCTGTGAATAACACTGAACACATGTCCACACAACTGTGAGTAAGTACCCCTAATCTGGTTTGAAAATGAAAATATGGTTAAAGTAAAAAAGCTCTGCCTGCAAATGGTTGTTTGGGGGGTTTGGGTTGAAATAAAAAGGCACTCCCCCCCCTCTCCACTACCCCCCCCCCCCCTTACCCCCCCCCCCCTCCCTCTCCTCCCCTCTCCTCTCCCCCATTCTCCGCTACCCCCCTCTACTCCCCCTCTCATCTCCCCCCCCTCTCTCTCGCCGCTCTTTTTATCCCTCTCCTCCCTCCCCTCCATCCCCTCCCCACCATCCCTCCCCTAACCCCCCTCCCCTCCACACCCCTACACCCTTACCTCCACCCCGCCTCCCCCTCCCTGCTCCCCACCTCTCCCCCTCCCCTCACCCCCCTCTCAGCACCACCCCCTCACACCCCCCTCTCCCCCCCTCTCCTCTCCCCCCCTTCCTCTTCCCCCCTCTCCTCTCCCTCCATCTCCTCTCCCCCGCTCTCTCGTTCTTCCCCCCTCCCCCCTCAGCCCGGCTCTGTCACGCTGGCTCAAGCCAAACATCCGATGTTCCCCTGCTGCTTTTCGCCGAGCTGGGGAACAGCTGATCTTTGGCTTGTGCCAGTGTGACAGAGCAGGCGCGTCAACTGCCTGTCAGCCCACAGACGCATTGAGGGCATACGCAGCGTCTCGACGGGCGTACGCGGCGTCTGGACGGCGTACGCAGCGTTTTGACGGGCGTACACAACGTCGATGTCGTACGTCTCGACGGCGTACGCAGCGTCTTGACGGCGTATGCCTGGCCCGCAGGCTCACTCGGCATCACGCCCGCCCGCCCACTCCACCCCCTCCCCCCCCCCCTCTCCCCATACTCGGGGTCTGAAGCACGTTCGGGGACCAGACCCAACGGGTCTGCTCTTGGTCTAGTTACCTTTAACCTTGAAGACCCCCAAAAATGTTGCATTGTTTGTGTATCTGTAGTTTGTGTGTGTGTCTGTGTGTACCAGTCAAACGTGTATCTGTAGATGTGTGGATGAATGTGTGTGTATGGATCTGTGGATGGATGTGTGGATGGGTGTGTGGATGGATGGATGTGTGTGGATAGGTGTGTGTGTGGATAGATGGATGTGTGTATGTATGGAAGGATGAGTGTGTGTATGTGTGGAAGGATGTGTGGGTGGATGTATGGACTGACTGTCGCACTGTCATTCACCAGCACGTCATAATCATAAGTCATTCACTCATTGTTTAAATAATTCAACACAATAAACAGTAAAACACTCCACATTAATATACTTGATATATAACCATATAACCATATAACAATTACAGCACGGAAACAGGCCATCTCGGCCCTACAAGTCCGCGCCGAACAATTTTTTTCCCTTAGTCCCACCTGCCTGCACTCATACCATAACCCTCCATTCCCTTCTCATCCATAGGCCTATCCAATTTATTCTTAAATGATACCAACGAACCTGCCGCCACCACTTCCCCTGGAAGCTCATTCCACACTGCTACCACTCTCTGAGTAAAGAAGTTCCCCCTCATGTTACCCCTAAACTTCTGTCCCTTAATTCTGAAGTCATGTCCTCTTGTTTGATTCTTCCCTATTCTCAAAGGGAAAAGCTTGATCACATCAACTCTGTCTATCCCTCTCATCATTTTAAAGACCTCTATCAAGTCCCCCCTTAACCTTCTGCGCTCCAGAGAATAAAGACCTAACTTATTCAACCTATCTCTGTAACTTAGTTGTTGAAACCCAGGCAACATTCTAGTAAATCTCCTCTGTACTCTCTCTATTTTGTTGACATCCTTCCTATAATTGGGCGACCAAAATTATACACCATACTCCAGATTTGGTCTCACCAATGCCTTGTACAATTTTAACATTACATCCCAGCTTCTATACACAATGCTCTGATTTATAAAGGCTAGCATACCAAAAGCTTTCTTTACCACCCTATCTATACTCGTCTATTTCCCCAATCTTGTGGTTTACATTCTATCTAATCTTCATCTGAATATTCTTCATCAGATTCAAATCTTTTGTAGAAAGAGAGTTTCTGCAGTCAACACACTTATATACATCTGTACATGGCACACCGTGCTGTTGACAGGAGCATCTTAATTTCCCAGTACGTGACATCTCACCACTTTTCGTGCATGAACAGCATGTTAATTCTGGCAATGTGCTTGGGGCTGGAGGCAGATCAGCCCAGTCAATGTCCAATTCACCACCTACAATTTTCCACGCATGTCCCTTTGGACTGGGAATTTGTGGAAACTGTTCCAGACATTTTTAATGTACAGCAGCCTGGTAAAGGAATGGAAAGTAAAATAAATCAACATCCTCAAATATATATTTTCATTGTTCAAAGTAACATCGTATGACCATAAACACAAATAATTGTTGTTTGAGTCCTATCATTACCTTTCTTCCTTCGAGACCTTGCTCTAGCACGATTTATTGTTTTATGTTGCAGAAGTGATGATAGTACTCAGCATGATAATCCGGGATATACTGCTGCCTCCTAATATTAGAAGATAAAGTGTGTCAGGGAATATTTTACATCTTTTCATGTTTTATATTATGTAAGACAATATCAACATATAAATGGGGAAATATACATGTACGCATGTCCAGGTAGATGGGATGGCAAGTCAGCAAATTATCAAATGAAGGGTTTCGGCACGAAACATTGCCTATTTCTTTCGCTTGATAGATGCTGCCGCACCCGCTGAGTTTCTCCAGCACGTTTGTCTACCAGCAAATGATCAAATTAATGTATATTATGTGGCACAGTGCCTACAGTGCATGTCCACACAAAACACTTAGTGGAGGGGCAGAGGTGACTGAATAGCTACAGAAAAACCCCCATCTCATAGTACTTAAGACTGCACGGACTTCAATTCATAAAATAACCATATAACCATATAACAATTACAGCACGGAAACTGGCCATCTCGACCCTTCTAGTCCGTGCCGAACACGTATTCTCCCCTAGTCCCATATACCTGCGCTCAGACCATAACCCTCCATTCCTTTCCCGTCCATATAACTATCCAATTTATTTTTAAATGATAAAAACGAACCTGCCTCCACCACCTTCCCTGGAAGCTCATTCCACACAGCCACCACTCTCTGAGTAAAGAAGTTCCCCCTCATGTTACCCCTAAACCTCTGTCCCTTAATTCTCAAGTCATGTCCCCTTGTTTGAATCTCCCTAATCTCAGTGGGAAAAGCTTATCCACGTCAACTCTGTCTATCCCTCTCATCATTTTAAAGACCTCTATCAAGTCCCCCCTTAACCTTCTGCGCTCCAAAGAATAAAGCCCTAACTTGTTCAACCTTTCTCTGTAACTTAGTTGCTGAAACCCAGGCAACATTCTAGTAAATCTCCTCTGTACTCTCTCTATTTTGTTGACATCCTTCCTATAATTAGGCGACCAAAATTGTACCCCATACTCCAGACTTGGCCTCACCAATGCCTTTTAACATTACATCCCAACGTCTATACTCAATGCTCTGATTTATAAAGGCCAGCACACCAAAAGCTTTCTTTACCACCCTATCTACATGAGATTCCACTTTCAGGGAACTGTGCACAGTTATTCCCAGATCCCTCTGTTCACCTGCATTCTTCAATTCCCTACCATTTACCATGCACGTCATATTTTGATTTATCCTGCCAAGATGTAGCACCTCACACTTATCAGCATTACACTCCATCTGCCATCTTTCAGCCCACTCTTCCAACTGGCATAAATCTCTCTGTAGACTTTGAAAATCTACTTCATTATCCACAACCCCACCTATCTTAGTATCATCTGCATACTTACTAATCCAATTTACCACACCATCATCTAGATCATTGATGTACATGACAAACAACAATGGACCCAACACAGATCCCTGTGGCACCCCACTAGTCACTGGCCTCCAACCTGACAAACAACCATCCACCATTACTCTCTGGCATCTCCCATTCAGCCACTGTTGAATCCATCTTGCTACTCCACCATTAATACCCAACCATTGAACCTTCTTAACCAACCTTCCATGAGGAACCTTGTCAAAGGCCTTACTGAAGTCGATATATACAACATCCACTGCTTTACCCTCATCAATTTCCCGAGTAACCTGTTCAAATAATTCAAGAAGATTAGTCAAACATGACCTTCCAGGCACAAATCCATGTTGGCTGTTCCTAATCAGACCCTGTTTATCCAGATGCTTATATATATTATCTCTAAGTATCCTTTCCATTATTTTTCCCACCACTGACGTCAAACTAACTGGTCTATAATTGCTAGGTTTACTCTTAGACCCCTTTTTAAACAATGGAACAACATGCGCAGTACGCCAATCCTCCGGCACTATTCCCGTTTCTAATGACATTTGAAATATTTCTGTCATAGCCCTTGCTATTTCTACACTAACTTCCCTCAATGTCCTAGGGAATATCCTGTCCGGACCTGGAGTCTTATCCACTTTTATATTTCTCAAAAGTGTCAGTACTTCATCTTCTTTGAATCTCATAGTTTCCATAGCTACTCTACTTGTTTCCCTTACCTCACATAATTCAATATCCTTCTCCTTGGTGAATACCGAAGAAAATAAATTGTTCAATATCTCCCCCATCTCTTTTGGCTATGCAGATAGCTGTCCACTCTGACTCTCTAATGGACCAATTTTATCCCTCGTTATCCTTTTGCTATTAATATAGCTGTAGAAACCCTTTGGGTTTACTTTCACCTTACTTGCCAAAGCAACCTCATATCTTCTTTTAGCTTTTCTAATTACTTTCTTAAGATTCTTTTTCCATTCTTTATACTCCTCGAGCACCTCATTTACTCCACGCTGCCTATAATTATTGTAGATCTCTCTCTTTTTCCGAACCAAGTGTCCAATTTCCGTTGAAAACCATGGCTCTTTCCGATTTTTACTATTTCCGTTCAACCGAACAGGGACATAAAGATGGTACACAAAATTGCTGGAGGAACTCAGCGGGTGCAGCAGCATCTATGGAGCGAAGGAAATAGGCGACGTTTCGGGCCGAAACCCTTCAGGGACATAAAGATTCTGTACTCTTAAAATGTCACCTTTAAATGTACTCCATTTCTCTTCCACATCTTTCCCGTAAAACAAAATGTCCCAATTTACTCCTTTTAAATCCTTTCGCATCTCCTCAAAGTTAGCCTTTCTCCAATCAAAAATCACAACCCTAGGCCCGATTCTGACCCTCTCCATAATTATATTGAAACTAATGGTATTGTGATCACTGGTCCCGAACTGTTCCCCAACGCATACCTCTGCCACCTGATCCGTCTCATTTCCTAACAGGAGGTCCAGCACCGCTCCTTCTCTAGTAGGTACTTCTATGTATTGCTGCAAAAAACTATCCTGCACACATTTTACAAACTCCAACCCAGCCAGCCCATTTACAGAATGTGTTTCCCAGTCTATGTGTGGAAAATTGAAATCTCCCACAATCACTACCATGTGCTTACTACTAATATCTGCAATCTCCTTACATATTTGCTCTTCCAATTCTCGCTCCCCATTTGGCGGTCTATAATACACCCCTATAAGTGTTGCTACCCCTTTCCCATTTCTCAATTCCACCCAAATAGCCTCCCTAGACGAGCCCTCTAATTTATCCTGCCAAAGCACTGCTGCAATATCTCCCCTGATAAGCAATGCAACACCTCCACCTCTTGCCCCTCCAATTCTATCACACCTGAAGCAAAGAAATCCTGGAATATTTAGTTTCCAATCACAGCCCTCCTGCAACCATGTTTCACTGATCGCCACAACATCATACTACCAGGTGTCAATCCAGGCTCTGAGTTAATCCACCGTTCTTACAATGCTCCTAGCATTAAAATATACACATTTAGGAAACCCACCCTCTCTTATTCTCTGTTTATTGACTTTTTCTTCTCTCTCCCCTACATTTTGGGTCAGAGTGCTACCATTCTCTGCCTCCTGCCTCACACACTGACTGCTAGCTTACCCAATTTGAGTCCCTCCCCCAACCATACTAGTTTAAAGTCTCCCCAGTAGCCTTTGCAAATATCCCCGCCAGGATATTGGTCCCCCTCGAGTTCAAGTAAACCCGTCCTGTCTGTACACGTCACACCTTCCCCAAAAGAGGTCCCAATGTTCCAGCAACTTGAATCCATATCCACTACACCAGTCCCTCATCCACTCATTTATCCTTCACCTCGCTCCATTCCTACTCTCACTGTCGCGTGGCACAGGCAGTAATCCTTAGATTGTTACCTTTGCAGTCCTTCTCCTTAACTCTGTACCTAACTCCCTAAATTCATCTTTCAGGACCTCTTCTCTTTTTTTACCTATGTCTTTGGTACCTATATGTACCACAACCTCAGGCTCCTCTCCCTCCCATTTCAGGATTTCTTGGACACGTTCAGACACATCCCTGACCCTGGCACCAGTGAGGCAAACTACCATCCGGGTCTCCTGTCTGCGTCCACCGAATCGCTAATCCGACCCCCTGACTATAGAGTCCCCTATTACAATTGCCCTCCTCTTCTTTTCCTTATCCCTTCTGAGCAACAAGACCGGTCTTTATGCCAGAGGCCCGGCCGCTGTCGCTGCCCCCAGGTAGGCTGTCACCCCCACCGTTACTCAAACATGAGTACTTATTTTCAAAATGTCAACCTTGTAGCGGCGCCATACGTGGTGAATAAAGGTGAGACGTCAGGCCGGTTCAAAGAGTCATTTATTCAGTGGCGACACGTTAGGTTGGTGCGCTAACAATGTTGCTGTAGCTGAGCGAGGTTGTTATCTCGGGCTCAGCTACCTGTCGACTTCCCAAGGTCTCGCGGTGAGAGACCTTAAGTACCAGGACACTCCCTCTAGCCCATGACGTCACGTGCCCGCCCTCGTATCTCCTGGCGAGGGTTCGAGCCTGAATGGCCCGTGTTTAGGCTGACGCCACAACCTCTTCTTAATGTTAATGATACTTACGCTGTAAATTAGTTCAAGTTCAAGTTCACCAATTGATTTCAACATCAACATCCACCATTTCTGAGCATTTCTCACTGTGATGGAAGCCAATCAAAAGCAGTCAATCTTCTTCCTTTGTTCTCCCGTGGTCGGTGCCTGGAAACCTCCGCAGTCGCCGCTACGGACGGCACTATTTAACCCCCCCAACCCCCTGCGCGGAGATGATCCAAACACACTCCGCGGCTCCGAGAACCCGAATCGGCCGCTTCTTACTGGAGATCGTGGCTTCACTATGTAAAGTACATAGGCCCCGCAGTCGGAGGACTTTTTCTCGGTAAGTGATCGCAGGCAGCTCCGAGATTACATGTTAAAGAAGACTTATTTGACGTTAACAAGCTGGCATTAATGACTTTTAATTTAATTTATTATGGATATACTTAGTTTAGGCCCTCAACATCAGCAGTTCTAATTTTTCACATTATAAGAGGTTGAAATTAAATTAAAGTCCATACAGATTACTGTTCGTGAATTCAGACTTTAGATCTTTCCTTTCAGTTCCAGTTGATTCACAATGTTTCACGGCTTGGCTGTCCTCTATGTGTTGCAGCACCTTTGCTTTCAAGACTTTCTTCCACTTCTATCCACTTAGCTGCACATTCTTCAGACTTCTTAATGCTTTTCTCACTAAATTCCAATACCTTGCTGTGAGCTACCACAACATGTATTCCACAGAGCAGCAAATAACCTTCATCGGAGTATCCAGTAACGCTGGCATCAGGAGAAGTGCTCTCTGCAATGATGTGTGCTCCCTGCCTAGCTAGCCTGAAACAAAGCGCGTATATGGCCAATTGGCGTCCGACAATGTTAAACGTGCTTTGCTTGGACAAAAGCTACTCAAAACATTTGAGGTTTATCTCAAATTTTAAAAATATGTGCAGGTTTTGTTCTTGATGAGTTTCAGGTATAATTTATATTATATTTTTACATAATATGTTAAAGTAGTTCTCCGAGTTGGGTCACAAACTTGAACGTAAAAGCTCCTCGGCCCACAGCCTATGATCATCGAGGCACACCAAAGGCCTCCAGTCCTCAAAACAACTTTCCACCATTTCCCCATGAAACCAATTCTTAATCCAGTCAGCTCGCACTTCATAGATCCTGCGCAATCTAGCCATTCCAGAGCAGCCAGAACTTCATCAAATGCCTTGCTGAAGTCCATATAGGGAGGTTTTACGGCAGTCGGGTCACGACCCATGACCCGTACTGTTGCTACGCTACTCCAAATAGATTACACGCGATGTACTGCAGGTAGGCACTTACCATTGTTTCCAGCGTAGCGGGCCCGTTAAAACCCGCTGAAATTGTCAATTTTTGCGCTGGAAATAATTATGGAAATCGGGGTAAGCGTGTGAGACATTTAGCATAATTCAAAATTCCAAAAGTGAGGAGAAATGACGGTAGATAGAAACGAGAGCTGAAGGGGACAACAACAGCCAGAGTGCTTGGCGAACATTGGCCGTTTGCTCACTGCATTTCATCAAGGCATAATTTGTGTTTTATCTTGATTCCTTTTTCATCTAAAAAGTTTCAGAAGTGATAAATCTGGCTGTAATTTTTTTTAATCGCCCATGGTTCACGTGGGTTTTTACATACAAAATGAAAACGCATCTGAAGACAAATTTACAGCCAGATTTATCACTTCTGAGAATTTTTAGATACCAAAGGAATCAAGAAAAAACACAAATAATGCCTTACTTGATGAAATGCAGTGAGCAAACGCGATAATTCCCAATATTTTCAATGTCTACCAAGCACTTTAGCTGCTGTTGTCCCTTCAGTTCTTGCTTCTCTATACCTTCATTTCGCTTCACTTTTGGTATTCTGAAGTTGGGTGCATGTCTCTCACACTTACCCCGACCCACAATTTTTTTCAGCGCAAAAATTCAAAATGTTGGCGGTTTTTAACAGGTAGGATAGTACGCGTTTCTAGCATTAATAACATATACCGGAAATGACAGGTGTCTTCCAGTTGGATTTAGGGGCTTCGTGCGTCGAGCCTTATGACCCAGTGACCTTCCGTGCAACCCCCCTACAGACAAAGTCTATGGCTTTGCTTTTAACACCGTTTTAGTTGTTTCCTCAAAAATCTCAATCAGATTCGTCAGACACAAACTCCCAAGCACAAAAAAACATGCTGACTATCCCTAATCAGCCCCTGTCCATCTGAATGAATAAATATCTAATCTCTCAGCATACTCTCCATTAACTTTCAAACCACAGACATTAGAATCACTGGTCTATAATTCCCTTTCTTAAACAGACACAATATTAGCGACCCTGCAGTCTCTGAGCACCTCATCTGTGTAAAAAGATGATTAGTGTATCACTGACACTATCCCCAAACTCTATCTCCTTACACTGATGACTGCATCGGTGCTACCTCCTGCACCCATGCAGAACTCATGTACTTCATCAACCTCACCTCCAATTTTCATCCTGCACTCACATTTACTTGGACCATCCCCGACACTTTCCTCCCCTTTCTTGTTCTCAGTCTCCATCACAGGAAATAGACAATTGACCGACATCTATTACAAACCCACTGACTCCCATATCTATCTCGACCACACCTCTCCCCATCCTGCTTCCTGCAATGACACTATCCCCTACTCCCAATTCCTCAGTCTGCGCTGCATCTGCGCCCAAGATGAGGTGTTCCATACTAGGACATCTGAGATGTCCTCATTCTTTAGGGAACGTGAATTCCCCTCTCCCATCATAGACGAGACCCTCACTCGGGTCTCCTCGGTACCCCGCAGCTCCACCCTTGCTCCCACTACCCCTAGTCGCAACCGAGACAGTCACCCTAGTCCTTACCTTCCACCCCATTAGCCGTCGCATACAACACATAATGCTCCAAAATTTCCGCCACAGCCAAAGGGATTCCACCACTAGCCACATTTTCCCATCTCTACTCCTTTCTGCCTTCCACAGAAGATGCAACACTTGTCCCTATACCTCCTCCCTCGACTGTCCAGGGACCCCGACAGTCCTTTCAGGTTAGACAGAGGTTTACTTGCACCTCCTCCACCCTCATCCACTGTATCCATTGTTCAAGATGAGGCCTCTTATACATCGGCGAGATCAAACGCAGACTGGGCGATCGTTTCGCGGAACACCTTTGCTCAGCCCGCCTGAACCTAGCTGATCTCCCGGTTGCTGGACACTTTAATTCTGCTTCCTATTCCTACCGTCCTTTCAGTGCTAGGTCTCCTCCATTGTCAGAGTGAGGCTAAATGAAAATTAGAGGAACAGCATCTCACATTTCGCTTGGACAGCTTACAGCCAACTGGTATGAATGTTGATTTCTCTCACTTCAGAGAACCCCGGCAATCTATCTCTCTCTATCCCTCTCCCACCCAAGTCGTACTAGCTTCTCGTGTTCACTCTACCAACAATGGATTGTTTCTTTTGTCATCGTTACGTTTGTCCATATCTCTCATTCATTGTTCTTTACATCGTCGTCTATATCTGGGTAGTAGACTACCCAAGCAAAATATGAGGTGCTGTTCCTCCAATTTGAGCAGGGCCTCACTCTGGCAATGGAGGAGACTCAAGACAGGTCATGTTGCGAATGGGAGGGGCAGTTGAAGTCCTGGGCCACCGGGAGATCAGGTTGGTTACGAAGGGCTGAGCAGAGGTGTTGAGCGAAACGATTGCCGAGCCTGCGCTTGGTCTCGCCGATGTAGAGAAGTTGACACCTGGAACAGCAGATACAGTAGATCAGGTTGGAGGAGGTGCAAGTGAACCTCTGCTGCACCTGGAATGACTGCTTGGGTCCTTTACTTACATAGAAACATAGAAACATAGAAACATAGAAAGTAGGTGCGAGAGTAGACCACCAGGTCCGTCGAGCCCGCACCGCCATTCGCTCATGGCTGAACACTAAACAGACACACTTACCCACAAACAGTAGACACAAGACACAGAACACAAGACACTACCCTCCCCTTTATACCGCTATCACCCCTCTCCACCCCAAGAACCTCGTGATCTCCTGGGGGAGGCAAAAAACCGGATAAAAACCCAGGTCCAATTCGGGAAAAAAATCCGGGAAATTCCTCTCCGACCCCAATCCAGGCGATCGACACTTGTCCAGGAGATCACTCAGGTCTTACTATACTAACCATACCTAGGTCCATATCCCTGCCCTCTCCCCGTAGCCCCTTATCCCCTTGGCAGCTAAAAAACCATCTATTTTAGTCTTAAATATATTTAAAGTTTCTGCTTCCACTGCTCCCTGGGGCAGTGAATTCCATAAATTAACCACCCTCTGGGTGAAGAAGTTCTTCCTCATCTCAGTTTTAAAAGAGCCCCCCCTTATTCTGCAACTATGTCCCCTAGTTCTAGTTTCCCCGATCATTGGGAACATCCTCGGTGCATCCACCCGATCAAGGCCCCTCACGATCTTATATGTTTCAATGAGATCGCCTCTCATTCTTCTAAACTCCAAAGAGTAGAGTTCCAGCCTACTTAACCTTTCCTCATATGTCAATCCCCTCATTGCAGGAATTAATCTTGTAAACCTTCGCTGCACTGCCTCCAGGGCTAGTACATCCTTTCTTAAGTATGGACCCCAGAACTGTACACAGTATTCCAAATGTGGTCTCACTAATACTGTGTACAGCTGCAGCAAGACCTCCGTGTTTTTATACTCAATCCCCCTAGCAATAAAGGCCAAAACTCCATTGGCCTTCCTGATTGCTTGCTGCTCCTGCATACTAACTTTTAGTGATTCATGTACTACTACCCCTAGATCCCTTTGCGTTGCATTACAACGCAGCTCCTCCTCATTTAGAAAATAACTTGCCCTATCATTTTTTTTCCCAAAGTGAATGACTTCACATTTATTAGTATTAAATTTCATCTGCCAAGTTGTTGCCCACTCACCTAGCTTATCTATATCCTTTTGCAGACTCTTCCTATCCTCCTCATCCCCTACTTTTCCTCCCATTTTTGTATCGTCCGCAAATTTTGATATATTACACTTGGTTCCCTCCTCCAAATCATTTATATAAATTGTGAACAACTGGGGTCCCAGCACCGACCCTTGCGGAACCCCGCTAGTTACCGGTTGCCATCCCGAGTATGAACCATTTATCCCCACTCTCTGCTTCCTATTTGTTAGCCAATCCTCTACCCATGCTAATATATTACCCCCAATCCCATAATTTTTTATTTTTAGCAATAGTCTCTTATGTGGCACCTTGTCAAAAGCCTTTTGGAAGTCCAAGTATACCACATCCACCGGTTCCCCTTTATCCACCCGGGTTGTTACTTCCTCAAAGAATTCGAGCAAATTCGTTAAACAGGACTTCCCCTTCACAAAACCATGCTGGTTCTGTCCGATGAAGTCATGTTTATCCAAGTGCCCCGTTAGTGTTTCTTTAATAATTGTCTCTAACATTTTACCCACCACCGATGTTAGACTAACCGGTCTATAGTTACCCGCCTTCTGTTTACTTCCTTTTTTAAATATAGGTGTTACATTGGCCATTTTCCAATCCACTGGGACCGTTCCTGCCTCCAGGGAGTTTTGGAAAATTATCACCAATGCATCCACAATCCCCACCGCTATCTCCCTCAAGACCCTTGGATGTAATCCATCAGGCCCAGGGGATTTATCCTCCTTCAGTCTCATTAATTTCCCTAATACCACCTCCTTGGTGATCTTAATAGTATTTAGCTCCTCCATTCCTACCGCCCCCTGTTTATCCAGCGTTGGAATATTTTTTGTGTCTTCTATGGTGAAGACTGATACAAAATACTCGTTTAATGCCTTTGCCATTTCCATGTTCCCCACCAACAACTCTCCAGTCTCACCCTCCAATGGACCAACGTTCACCTTAGCCACCCTTTTTCTTTTTATATAGCTATAAAAACTCTTACTATTAGTTTTTATGTTGTTCGCTAAATTCCTTTCATAGTCTATTTTCCCCGTCTTAATTAATCTCTTAGTTATTTTTTGCTGACCTTTAAATGCTTCCCAATCCTCTACCCTCCCACTATCTCTGGCTACCTTATATGCCCTTGCCTTCAGCCGAATACTATCCTTTATAGTTTTACTGAGCCATGGCTGACTGTTCTTACCCTTACCCCTTTTTTTCTTCATAGGAATAAATTTTTCTTGAAGGTTATACAGTATACCCTTAAACGTACACCACTGCTCATGTACCGTCTTATTCTTGAGTCTGCTATCCCAGTCAACTTTGATCAGCTCAGTCCTCATACCTTCATAATCCCCCTTATTTAGACTAAGCACCCTAGCCTGAGTTTCAACCTGCTCCCCTTCTATTTGAATATGGAATTCGACCATATTGTGGTCACTTGTTCCCAACGAGTCCCTAACTATGACATTTTTAATTAATCCTGCTTCATTACACAGGACCAGATCCAAGATTGCCTCCCCCCTTGTCGGTTCGGTGACATACTGTTCTAGGAACCCGTCTCTAATACATTCTATAAACTCTTCCTCTAGTCTACCCTGCCCAGTTTGGTTTGCCCAATTAATATGAAAATTGAAGTCCCCCATGATTACAGCAGTTCCCTTTTTACATGCGTCAACTATTTGCAGATTTATGTTCTGACTAACAGCGTCACAGCTATTTGGAGGTCTATAAATTACACCCACTAGTGTTTTTTTCCCCTTATTATTCTCTATCTGTACCCAAGCTGTTTCACTATCCTGATCCTTCAACGCAATATCCTTCCTCTCTATTGCCGTTATTCCCTCCCTTATTAAAAGGGCCACCCCTCCTCCCTTTCTTTCCTGTCTATCTTTCCTAATTGTCGAGTACCCCTCTATATTTAACTCCCAGTCCTGATCTCCTTGCAGCCATGTCTCCGTAATGGCCACGATATCATAACTATATATATTTAATTGCACCGTTAATTCATTTATCTTATTACGAATACTCCGTGCATTTAGATAAAGCACTTTCAGATGATTTTTACTACCCTTCCTTTCCGTTTTTGCCCCTTTTACATCTAGAGCTTTATCTTCACACATTCTGTCTCCTGTCACATTTTGACTTTCCGCTTCCCCACTGATACCCTGCTCTATTTCCTCTACCCCTGCCGTTATTACCCCCCTTGATACCTCCCCCCCGCTACTTAGTTTAAAGACCTCTCTACTGCCCTAGTTATATGATTTGCCAGGACCCCAGTCCCAGCACCGTTCAGGTGAAGTCCGTCCTTACAGAACAGATCCCCCCTGTCCCAGTACTGGTGCCAGTGGCCCAAGAAACCAAACCCATTATTCCCACACCAGTCTTTGAGCCACGCATTTAGCTTTTTAATTTTACGTACCCTCGCCGATTTGGCCCGTGGCTCAGGTAGCAATCCGGAGATCAGTACCCTCGAGGTTCTGCTTTTTAATTTATTCCCTAACTGCTCAAACTCCTTCAGCAGATCCTCCTTCCTCGTCCTTCCTATGTCATTGGTCCCCACATGGACCACGACCACTGGATCCTCCCCCTCCCTCTGCAAATTTCTCTCCAGCATCGCAGAGATATCCTTAACCCTAGCACCGGGTAGGCAACACAGCCTTCGGGACATGTTCTGCTGGCCGCAGAGAACCTTATCTACCCCCCGAATAATACTATCCCCTATCACTACGGCATTTCTTCTAACTCCCCCCTCTTGAATGGCCTCCTGATCCACGGTGCTGCAGCCAGGTTGCTCATCCCTCCCACAGCCCCTGATCCCGTCCTTACATTGAGTAAGAGCCTCGGTCATGCTCGTCAGGGACAAGGGCTGTGGCTCCTGCCGCATCTCCTCCTGGTTCCCCCTACCTGCCTCGCTTATGGCCACACCTTCCTTTCCTTGCTCACTGCCTACTGAATTAGTTAAACTGGTCGGTGTGACCATCCCCTGGCACAAAACATCCAGGTAATACTCCCCCTCCCTGATGTACCGCAGCGTATGAAGTTGGGTCTCCAGCTCATCAATGCGGAGCTGGAGTTCCTCTAGCCTCAAACACTTACTGCAGCTGTAGGGATCTTCTACATCAATGGTGTCGACAAATTCCCACATCTCGCAGTATTGGCACATCTCCTGACCGCCCATCTTATATAGGTAATTAACTGGTCCTGTTTAAGAATCCCCTACTGTATTGATACACCCCTTATTTATATAATCCTACCTCCTATAAATGGGAAAGTACTCACCCCAGCCGTAAATTACCTACTGGTTTGGCTGTCTAGTGGTAATTCCGTCCGCTCTTCCTGTCTGGTCCACTGCTCCCTTGCAGTGCGTGGCAAACCTCTTTGCCTCTGTTAGTCTCTGTTAGTTTCTCGAGCCGCGGCTCCGTCCGTCCTCCCTCGGCGACAGCACCTGTGGCACCGCGGTCGTGACGTCCCTTCCGTTCCTGCAGAGCCTTCCTGTCCTGGGCGGAGTCTGCAGCTAACTGTGTGCTCACGTCCGTTAAATCAAACGAACCTTGCTACTGCACACCCCAGGCGAATGGTGAGAAAGGCCTCAATCCAAGGGGAGAGGTAAAGGGACAAGTGTAGCATTTCTTGCGGTTGCAAGGGGAAGTGCACGGGGATGGGGAAGTTTGGGTGGGAAAGGACCAATTGACCAGGGAGTTAAGTAGGGAACAGTCTCTGCAGAAAGCATAAAGGGAGGAGATGGGAAGATGTGGTCAGGTCCCGTTGGAGGTGGCGAAAATGTCGGAGGATTATATGTTGTATGCGAAGGCTGATGGGGTGGAAGGTGAGGACAAGGGGGAATCTGTCCTTGTTACGAATAAGGGGTGGGGGAGTAAGAGCACAGCTGTGGGATATAGAGGAGACCATGGTGAGAGCCTTGTCTATAATAGAAGAGGGGAATCCCCGTTCCCTAAAGAATGATGATATCTCTGATGCCCTAGTATGGAACATCTCATCCTGGTCGCAGATGCGGTGTGGACGGAGTAATTGGTGGGGGTCTTTACAAGAAGCAGGGTGGGAAGAAGTGTAGTCAATATAGCTTTGGGAGTCAGTTGGTCTGTAGTAGATGCCGGGCAGAAGTTTGGTTGCCTGCGATGGAGATGGTGAGATCTAGATACGGTGGGGAGAAATGGTCCAGGTGAATTTGAGTGCTGGATGGAAATTAGTGGTGAAGTGGATGAAGTCAGTCAGTTCTGCACGGGTGCAGGAGGTAGCTCCAATGCAGTCGTCAATGTAGCGGAGATAGAGTTCGGGGATAGGGTGAGTGTACGTCTGGAACAGGGAATGTTCTATGTAACCTACAAAGAGGCGGGCATGGCTAAGCCCTTTGCACATGCCTATAGCTACACCTTGGCTCTGGAGGGAATGGGAAGAGTCAGAGGAAAAGTTGTTGAGGGTAAGGACCAGCTCTGTTAGGCGGAGGAGTGTATTAATAGATGGAAATTGGTTGTTCTGCGGTTGATGGGCAGTCACTTGCCTATCTCAATTTCCTAAGAGTCCTTACAGTTTTATCCTCGCCCTTGTCAAGCCCTCTACATGTTGCCCGAGGAAACTTTCATGAACATATTTCACAAGTTCCACCCCATCTCAATCTGTCTCCCAACAAAATGATCACACTTTTTTTAAATTTATTAGCTCTACACATACAAACTCATTGGATGAACCATCAGTAATGTCATCTCAGTTCAGTTCGGTTCAGTTTAGTGTATTGTCACGTGTACCGAGCTACAGTGAAAACCTTTACTGTATTTCAGAATAAAGCAGCAATGTTCTCCTTCATGAACAAGGCAACACCGTCTCCTGCTTTACCCCCACCTATCGTTCCAGTAGCAACTGTACACTGTAATATTAAGCCGTAGTGCTGTCCCACTTAGCTAAGTTTCCGTAATGGCTACTGCATCCCAGTCACATGTACCTATGCACACCATGAGTTCATCTGCCCTACTCGTCAGGCTTCTCGCATTAAAAAAATAATGCAAGTCAATTCCACAGACCTATTTCATTTCCTGTCATACCTATTCTCTTCTTCAAACTTTCTTTCATCACAATCCATATCGAGTTTTAGCTTCTCATCTGCTTCAGTCCTTCATTTATCCACTCATCCTCCTGCTAATCCAGTTTAAACCCACCTGTGCAGCACTAGCAAATCTGCCTGCCAGGAAATTGGTTCCACTCCAGTTCAGTTGCAAAACATCCCTTTTGGACAGGTCACCTCTGCCCGAGAATAGATCCCAAAGGTCCAACAATCTGAATCACTGCTCCCTGCAACAACTCCTCAGCCACGCATACATATCATTCTGTTCCTACTTTCAATTACATGTTGTACAAGGAGCAATCCAGATATTATTACCCTGGAGCCCATGATTTTCATCCTTGCGCCTAACTTCTTGTAATCAGTTTGCAGGAACTCCTTCTTTGGCAACATGCAAAATGACTACTAATTGCTCACTCTCTCACTTGAGCAGGTCATGGAGCCTCTCCAAGACATCATGAATCCCAATACCAGGGAGTCCACAAACTGGAGTCACTTTGGTTGCCACAGAAGCTCCTGTCCGTCCTCTTAATTAAACATTCATCCACCACTAGGAGGATGAGGGGTGATCTTATAGAGGTGCACAAAATCATGAGAGGAGTAGATCGGGTAGATGCGCAGTCTTTTCCCCAGAGTAGGGAAATCAAGGACCAGAGGTCATAGGTTCAAGGTGAAGGGTAAAATATTTAATAAGAATCTGAGGGGTAACTTTTTCACACAACGGGTGTTGGGTGTATGGAACAAGCTGCCAGAGATTGTAGTTGAGGCTGGGACTATCCCATTGTTTAAGAGACAGTTAGACAGGTACATGTCAGGTGTAGAGTGATATGGACCAAGAGCAGGTAAGTGGGATTAGTGTAGTTAGTCGGTGTGGGTAAATTGGGCCGAAGTGGTTCCACAATGTGTGTCTCTATGACTAAAATTTGCCTGGATTAGAGGATTCCACATACATGTAGAGTTTGGATTAATTGTTTTCTCTGAAATGTCAGAGGTTGAGAAGACACTAGAGAGGCATTAGTTGTGATATTTCGAGAATCCTGAAGATTGGAACGTTGTGATAATATCACCCCGCTGTACAAAAAGTGAGCACAACAGAAGAGCAGAAACCATAGGCTGACTTTGGTGGTTGGGAAGATTTTAGAGTCAATTAAAAAGGATGAGGTTAAGCAATACTTAAAAGTTCATGATAAAATAGGCCAAAGTCAGCATGGTTTTGTGAAGGGAAGATCTTGCCTTGATGAATGTGCTGGAGTTCTTTGAGGAATTTAATATCAGGACAGACAGAGGGCAGGCTGTAGTTGTTGCTTACCTAGATTTTCAGAAGGCCTTCGATAAGGTGCCGCGTCGGGCTGCTAGGGAAGATGAGAAACCATGGTATTAAAGGGAAGATACTAGCATGGATCGCGGGTTGGCTAGATGGCAGAGGTAAAGAGTTGCAATAAAAGGTGCTTTTTCAGGTTGGCTGCCAGTGACTAGTGGGATTCCACAAAGGTAGGTGCTGGGGCCGCTTCTCGTCACGTTGTATATTAATGATTTGGATAAGGGGATTGAAGGTTTGTGCAGATGGTGCTAAGATAAGTAGAGGGGCAGGCAGTGTAGAGGAAGGAAGTATCGGCAGAAGGACTTGGACAGGTAAGAAGAGTGGGCAGTGAAGTGGCAGATGAAATTCGGAACAGCAAAGTGTGGAGTCATGCATTTTCTAAATGGAGAGAAAATCCAGAAATCGGAGGTGCAAAGGGACTTGCGAGTGCTGGTGCAGGACTACCAAAAAGTTAATTTGCAAGTTGAATCGGTAGCAAGGAAGACAAACTCAATGCTCTATCAGGAGGACTGGATTACAAAAATAGAGCTGTAATGCTGACTCTATAAGGTGCTGGAGAGGCCGCATTTGACGGACTGTGATGATATTTGGGCCCTGTATCTGAGGAAGGATGAGCTGGGCTCTAGAGAGGGGCCAGAGGAGGTATACATGAATGATTCCAGGAATGAGTGGGTTAGTATATGATGAACACTTGACAGCACTGGGGCTCTACTTAGTGAAATGTAGACGTTTGAGGGAGGGACCTCATTGAAACCTACAGAATAATTAAAGGCATAGTTAGAGTGGATGTGGAAATAATGTTTCCACTGTTGGGAAAGTCTAGGACCAGTCATAGACTCAGAATTAGAGGGTGCTCTTTTAAAAAGGAGGTGAGGAGGAACTTCCTTATTCAGAGGGTAGCTAATCTGTGGACCGCATGGTCACAGAATGCTGTGGAGGACGTCAGTGAATACTTTTAAGGAACAGATTGACAAATTCTTGATTCGAACAGGTGTCAAGGGTTATGGGGGGCAGGCAGGAAAATGAGATTAGGAGGCAGATATCACCCTCGATTGAATGGCGGAGTAGACTCATTCGGCCGAATGGTCTAATTCTACTCCAAAACTTGTGAACGTGAAGTTATTTATATAGAGAGCTGTAAGGGCCTGGAACCCATTGCCCAAACATTGTGAGCTGAAGGGGCCATTCTCGTGCTGTAGTCTCTGTTTTATGTTCTATGAAATCACGGTGCAGCTTTGCATATAGTTCCAGTCGCCCCATTACAGGACGAATATGGATGCTTTGGAGAGGAAGCTGCATAGGTTTACCACAACGATGCCTGTATCAGAGGGCATTAGTTATAAGGAGAGATTGGGCTGACTTGGATTATTTCTCCTGATCCCAGACATTGATGGGACACCTGAGAGAAGTATATAAATGTATTAATCTGCCACCAGCATCATCTATTGTAACAAGTGATGGCTCCCAGTGATTGTCGCTGGAGATTTGCATCCTTTTCAGGGCAGACGATGACAGCGATGTCAACACTTGAAGCAAGATGAACACGAAAGAGGAAGACGAAGAAAGGCATAGATAGGGTAGACAGTCAGATCCTTTTTTCCATAGGATGGAAATATCAAAGACGAGAGGGGATAGCTTTAAGGTGAGAGGTATGTTTATAAGTGATAGGTCATAGGAGCAGAATTAGGCTAATTGGCCCATCAAGTCTACTCTGCCAATCAATCATGGCTGATCGATCTTTCTCTTCCTTTCTCCGTATATACCCTGACACCCTTAGTAATCAATAGTCTGTCAATCTGCACCTTAAAAATACCTAATGATTTGGCCTCCACAGCCGTCTGCAGCAATGAATTCCACAGATTCACCACCCACTGACCAAAGAAATTCCGCCTCTCCAAAGTTACATCCTTTAATCAAGAGATTATGGCCTCTACTCCTAGTTCTCCCACTCGTGAAAACATCCTCTCCACATCCACTCTATCCAGGCCCACATCTGTGCTTCAGAATTTTATTCAAGGCAACATTCAGTATAAATCTCACCCTGGTTTGTCTTAAGAAAATACTTCACCTCACACTTGTCATAGTTAAATTCTATGTCATTTCACGTGGAGTGCTCTTGCCAATAGCCGTAAGACACCATAATGCTTGCAATCAGATCAAATGGTACCTCAGGTGGACAGGGTGGTGATTATCTGGGATACATACCTTCACCAGGTTTTGCATAGACAAAAAGGGCAGGGACATCATATTATAACTTTAGAAAACATTGGTTATGCAACAGTTGAACTTGAATGCAGAGTTTTGCTGAGCACACAACAGGAAGAATGGGATGGCATTGGAGAGTACTGTGGAGATTCACTAGGATGTTGCCTGGATTGGACCATTTTAGTTACAAGGAGAGATTGGACAAAATGGATAGACACAAAATGCTGGAGAAACTCAGTGGGTCAGGCAGCATGCTGAGAAAATGAATAGGTGATGTATTGGGCCATGGCACTTCTTCAGATTGATTATAGGGGGAGAGACAGGAAGCAAGAAACATACCAGGACAAATCAGGGCCAACAACATATTACCTCAGGCAGCAAGATTCACTGATATGTCAATTGTTGCTACGGGTAGAAAGGGCAGAGAAGGAATGGGAACCGGAGTTCACATGATTAACAATGGGAGATCAAGTTGGCCTTGGTGGACCAAGCGTAAGTGTACATGAATGCCTTTCTCACCTGGAAAGACTGTTAGGTTCCCTGGATGGAGTCAAGCGAATACATATAAGGACAGGTGCTGTATCTCCTATGGTTGCAAGGGATCATGTTGAAGGTGATGATATGTCGGAGGATGAAGTGTCGGATGTGGAGGCTGGTGGGTTGAAAGGTGAATGCCAGTAAAAGTCTGTCCTTGGTGCATCTGGGGAAGGTAGAATGAGAGCAGCATTATGAGATACAGAGGAGTCATGTGCGAGGTAGCCATTTACAATATTATCCCACTAATCACATCTTTCCATCTCCACCCTTTTCCAATTTCAGCAGATACACTTTCCTGTGCAACTCTTTGGTTCACTAGTCCCTTCCCACCCAAACCACACCTCCTCAGGTAGTTTCCCTTGCAGCCATAGGAGATGCAACACTTGTCTTTATACATCCTCCCTTGACACCATTCAGGGACCGTGCGAGTCCATCCAGGTAAGACAGAGGTTCACATGCACCTCCTCTAACATGTACTGCATCTGGACTGTTCCCGGTGTGGGTTCACGTTTATCAGCAAGACCAAGTTTAGATTGTGACAGTTTTGCTCAACACTAACACTCGGTCTGCTGAGGCTCACAAAATCTCTCAGTTGCAAACCATTTCCATTCCTGTTGCGAACCATCTTAACTCATCTTCCCATTCACATACTGACCTTTCTGTTGTGGTCTAAACCAACACCTATTGTTCCTTTTCTCACATTTTTGGTAGAAAAGGTTTGTTCTCCTGTGGATGAGGCAAGGGAGTGATCAGGGAGAGATTGATAAAACTACAAGGGAAATAGCTGAGGTCATAAGGAATAGGAGTACAAATCTGCCATTCGGCCAATTAAGTTTACGCCACCTTTCAATCATGGCTAATCTATCTCTCCCTCCTAACTGCATTCTCCTGCCTTCACCCCATAGCCTCGGACAACTGTACTAATCAAGAATCTATCTATCTCGGACTTAAAAATATCCACTGACTTGGCCTCTACAGCCTTCTGTGGCAAAGAATACCGCAGATTCACCGCCTAAATAGATTTCTCATATCCTTCGTCAAAGAACATCCCTTAAATTTGAAGCTGTAACCTTTAGTCCTAGACTCTCCTGCTAGTCGAAACATCCTCTCCATAGCCACTCTATCCAAGCCTGAGAAGAATAGTTTTCCTTGGTGGAGGAAGCTAAAATATTCCCTGTTGGGGAATGTGTAGGCATGGACTAGACTGGTGTGTAGGCATGGGGAGACTGGTTGGCACAGAGAAGGCAGAGACAGAATGAGTAAGTCTTTTTCTGACTGCAATGATGTAACAAGAGGACAGTTTTGGAAAGAACTGCAGATGCTGGAAAAATCGAAGGTAGACAAAAATGCTGGAGAAACTCAGCGGGTGAGGCAGCATTTATGGAACAAATGAATAGGTGATGTTTCAGGTCCCTTCTTCTGAACAAAGGTCTCGAGACCCTTCTTCTGGAGAACGATCTCAACCCGAAACATCGCCTATTCCTTCGTTCCATAGATGCTGCCACACCCGCTGAGTTCCTCCAGCAATTTTGTCTACTAACAACAGGGATCAATTCTGGCCCTTCAATTATTTACTTGTTTTCAATAACCACCCAGAGTGGGCAGTGTAGAAGGATCCATGTTTTCTGATGACTTAAAAACAGATGAAGGGAGGGGGGTGAATGTATTGAGGAGGACATTTGGATTCTGCAGCAAGATCTCCAGAGGTTGGAGAAATGGAGAAAACTTCCGTCATCTGCACTCTCCATTTAGAAAATAGTCTTTATTTTGATTCAATCTTCCAGATTCACACAGGAAATGCAGTCTTACATTTCAACAAGAAGAATCAATAGAGAGATTTTGATCCCCCATGCCTCCACATCCTTCCTGCTGGTGACCAAAAATGACATATTACTCGGAATGTGGCCACGCCAAAGTCCTGTGAAGCTGTAATATGACTTCCTAACTGTTATACTCAATTCCCCAACTGATGAAAGCAAATATGTGCTATGCGTCAGCAGAGTCAGTAAGTCTCAGAGTGCAGTGTGATTGTGGAATACACTACAACAAAAACTGTGGAGGTCAAGGCTCAACTGAAATATTCAGAACTAGGATGATGGTTTTCTGTTGGACAAGGGCAATAAGGGCCCAATAATGATTCACTATCCTCTCACTGGCCACCAACCTTCCATCATCCCCCATCACCAAGTTATTAAAACCAGTTTTACCAATAACACACCTTTTACATAGTAAATTGGGGAAGCATTATGGATAATAATAGGCAGGGTCTCAGTGAGGCAAACTCAGAGGAGAGGATCAGGCAGACAAAGCTACTGCAGGGAATGGTGGAATGAAAGGATGTGAGAATCTAAACTAAGCCACAGATGGAGGAGAGCCACATTTCAGAGGGAAACAGGACAAAATGAGGTTTCATGAGAGCGAATTGTGAGGGCCAAGGTGGGGTTTGGATACAACTATGGGAATGGTAAAACTGAGGCAGAGTCAGACAAGTAAGGTACCAACATTGGAACTCACTGATCACTCCCCGGCAGACAGGAAAAGAAGACCCTAATGTCCACTGTGGAGGAGTGGTCAAGTCCACAAGGCTCCACCAGTTGGGTTGCAGATTCATATGGAATGGCAGAGAGCAAGGACCAGCTTGCTTCTTGCAACCGGCACCTTCTCCATCTTTCCAATTCAGTCTGCAACCAAAAAGTGAAGCCGATGGTACACAAAAATGCTGGAGAAACTCAGCGGGTGCAGCAGCATCTATGGAGCGAAGGAAATAGGTAACGTTTCGCGCCAAAACCCTTCTTCAGACTGATAGGGTGTGGCGGGGAGAAGGAAGGAAAAAAGGAGGAGGAGCCCGAGGGCTGGGGGATGGGAGGAGACGGCTCGAGGGCTAAGGAAGGGGAGGAGACAGCAAGGGCTAACAAAATTGGGGGAATTCAGTGTTCATGCCCGCCGGATGCAGGCTCCCCAAGAGGTGATGTTCCTCCAATTTCCGGTGTTGCTCACTCTGGCAATGGAGCAGACACAGGACAGAGAAGTCGGATTGGGAATGGGAGGGGGAGTTGAAGTGCTGACCCACCGGGAGGTCAGGTAGGTTCTTGCGGACCGAGCGGAGGTGTTCGGCGAAACGATCGCCCAACCTCCGCTTGGTCTCACCGATGTAGATCAGCTATAATCAGCCGATTTCTTGCCTAATAAAGAACTGCAGATGCTAGTACTATCGAAGGTAGATAAAACTGCTGGAGAAACTCAGCGGGTGAGACAGCATCTATGGAGAGAAGGAATAGGCGACGTTTCGGGTCAAGACCCTTCTTAGATTATAGATTATTCCTTTAATAATCCTTTTCAGGAAATTACAGTACCACGACAGCTTCAAGACAAACATAACACCACGCTTTCATACATAACAAGTTAAAATACGTTAAAATACAAGTTAAAATACAATTAATTAAAAAAAAAGTGCAGTTATTTATGCTCATTATAAAGTCTTATAGCAGCTGGTAAACAGGACTTCCTGTATCTCTCCGTTTTGCACATTGGTGCAATCAGCCTCTGGCTGAAGATGCTGCTCTTGATCACCTTCAGGGCATGGAGTGGGTGAGTGGGGTTTGTCATTATGGAACCTAGTTTATTTAGAGTTCTGGCCTCTGCCACCTGCTGGACCGTTCGTTGCTCAGCCCCGACCACTGAGCCGGCCTTCCTGATTAGTTTGTCCAATCTGTTTTTATCCGCTATACGGGCGCCATCTCCCCAACAGGCCACAGCAAAGAACAGAGCACTGGCCACCACTGAATGGTAGACACTGCACAGTAGGGGTTGGCAGATATTAAAAGACCTCAGCCTCCTTAAAAAATACAGTCGGCTTTGTCCCCTCCTGTACTTCTTCAGACTGATGTCGGGGGGGGGGGGGACAGAGAGGAAGAGGCGGAGACAATCGGCTTGTAGGAAAGCTGGAATAGGGTGGGAGATGGAGGGAGAAAGCAATGATGATCTCAAATTAGAGAAGTCAATGTTCGTACCGCTGGGGTGTAGACTACCTAAGCGAAATATGATGTGATGTTCCTCCAATTTGCGCGGGGCCTCACTCTGGCAATGGACGAGGCCCAGGACAGATTTGGAATGGGAGGGGGAGTTGAAGTTCTGAGCCACCAGGCGATCAGTTTGGTTAATCGGAACTGAGCGGAGGTGTTGGGCAAGCCTGCCTGCGCTTGATCTCGCCAATGTAGAGAAGTTGGCATCTAGAACAATGGATGCGGTAGATGAGGTAGGAGGAGGTGCAGGTGAACCTCTGGCTCACCTGGAACGATTGCTTGGCTCCTTGGATCGAGTCAAGGGGAAGGTAAAGCGACAAATGTAGCATTTCCTGCGGTTGCAAGGGAAAGTACTCGGGGAGGGGGTGGTTTGGGTGGGAAGGGACGAATTGACCAGGGAGTTACGGATGGAGCAGTCTCTGTGGAAAGCAGAAAGGGGAGGAGATTGGAAGATGTGACCAGTGGCGGGATCCCATTGGAGGTGGCGAAAATGTCGGAGGATTATTTGTTGTATGTGACGGCTGATGGGGTGAAAGGTGAGGACAAGGGGGGTCTCTGTCCTTGTTACGAGTAGGGGGGTGGTGAGTAAGAGTGGAGCTGCCGGATATAGAGGGGACCCTGGCGAGAGCCTTATCTATAATAGACGTGGGGACATGAATGACAATGAGAACATTTCCAATGCCCTGGTCTGGAACACCTCATCCTGAGTGGAGATGCGGCATAGACGGAGGAATTTGGGAGTAAGGGATAACCCTTACAGGAAGAAGGGTGGGAAGAAGTGTAGTCAAGATAGCTATGGGAATCAGTGGGTTTGTAGTAGATGTTGGTCAGTAATCTGTTCCCTGCGATGGAGATGGTGAGATCTAGAAATGGTTGGGAGATGTGAGAAATGGTCCAGGTGAAATTGTCCAGGATTCAAAGGAAAAGTTGTTGAAGTTCAGGGCCAGCTCCGCTAGGCGGAGAGTATTAGTAGACGGAGCTTGGTTCTGCGGTGGAGGAAGAAACGAAGGGCTTTAACACCCTCTTGTGGGGGATGGAGGTGTAGAGTGACTGGACATCCGTATTGAAGATAACGGAGTGGGGGCCTGGATAACGGAAGGCATGGAGGAGACAAAGAAAGTGTGAGGTGTGTTGGACATAGGTGGGAAGGCTTTTGACCATGGGGGATAGGATGGAGTTCGGTAGGAATTAGAAACAAAGCCAATGAGATCCCCTCTCATTCTTCTAAACTGCAGCAAGTACAGACTGACCTTCAGTTTTATCCTTTCATGTCAAGCTTCGATGTTTTGTTGGGATGAGAAAAACTGCAGATGCTTGTAATCCAGGATAAAGACAGACCCTGGAGGCACAAGAAATTGCAGAAGATGAGTTACCACGAAAATGATACAAAATGCTCTAGCAGGGTCCCGGCCTTCATGTTCACGAGACATGCTGCCTGGCCCGCTGAGTTACTCCAATACCTCGTGTGTTTTTTTTCTTTTTAAAGTGACCCTGCTTGGAATCCTCAACATCTCAGGTAACGTCTGTGGATAGAGAAAATAGAAATGAAGCTCTTCCTCGTAGATGTTTTCTCTCCGCAGAGATGCTGTCCGACCTGCCAGTGATTCAGTGATCCGCAGTGTCCGGGTACTGAGTTTTCAAGTTAGTTTATTGTCATGTGTCCCTGATAGGACAATGAAATTATTGCTTTGCTTCAGCACACATAACATAGTAGACATTTACTACAAAACAGATCAATGTGTCCATGTACTATAATATGAATATATACACACATGAATAAATAAAACGATAAAGTGCAAATAACAGATGATTGGTGATTAATAATCAAGGTTTTGTCCAAGCCAGGTTTAATAGCCTGGAGAACGGATCAGGCATAATAGTGGGGAACGGGTCAGGCATAAATCAACCCCCTTACTTCGACTGTGGATTTATCGGGTCACGGCCCATGACCTGTACTGTTGCTACGCAACTCCAAATGGATTACACGCGATGAACTGCAGGTAGGCACTGACCATTGTTTCCAGCCTAGCGGGCCCGTTGAATCCGACCGAAGTGATCAATTTTTGCGCTGTAAATAATTATGGAAATCGGGATAAGCGTGAGAGATATTTATCCTGCTTCAGAATTCCAAAAGTGAGGAGAAATGACGGTAGATAGAAGCGAGAACTGAAGGGGACAACAACAGCCAAGGTGCTTGGCGAATATTGGCCGTTTGCTCACTGCATTTCATCAACTAAGGCATTATTTGTGTTTTTTCTTGATTCCAAAAGGTTTCAGAAGTGACAAATCAGGCTGGGAAATTTTTAAATTGCCCATGGTTCTCTAGTGGGTTTCTACATACAAAAACAAGAAGCAACATTTACAGCCAGATTTATCACTTCTGAGACGTTTTAGATACCAAAGGAATCAAGAAAAAACAAAATAATGCCTACTGTTGATGAAATGCAGTGAGCAAGGCGATAATTCACAACATTTTCAATCTCGATATCTGCTTGGCCAATGTTCGCCAAGCACTTGAGCTGTTTTGGTCCCATCAGCTCTCGCTTCTGTTTACCTTCATTTTGCTTCACTTTTGGAATTCTGAAGTTGGGTACATGTCTCTCACACTTATCCCGACTTCCACAATTTTTTACAGCGCAAAAATACAACATTTTGGCGGTTTTTAACAGGTAGGAAAGTACACATTTCGTGTATTAACAGCATATATCGGAAGCTGCGATGTCCTCCAGATGGATTGAGCGGCTCCGTGCCTCAAGACCTATGACCCATTGACCTTACGTGCAACCCCCCTATTCAGTGACCAACAGTGTTCGGATTATTATCGCTAAAAATAAAGTACATCAGCTCCACTCGGAGCCCTGTTTCCCAACGGATCTCCCCAACAAAGCTCTAATAAACGTGTCTTTCGCTAAAGCTCCTGTTACCCGGTGCCGGCCGCCCGCTCGCCCGCAGACCCCAAGACCGGTCACTCCATATAACCATATAACAATTACAGCACGGAAACAGGTCATCTCGACCCCTCTAGTCCGTGCCGAACACATAATCTCCCCTAGTCCCATATACCTGCGCTCAGACCATAACCCTCCATTCCTTTCCCATCCATATAACTATCCAATTTATTTTTAAATGATAAAAACGAACCTGCCTCCACCACCTTCACTGGAAGCTCATTCCACACAGCTACCACTCTCTGAGTAAAGAAGTTCCCACTCATGTTACCCCTAAACTTCAGTCCCTTAATTCTCAAGTCATGTCCCCTTGTTTGAATCTTCCCTACTCTCAGTGGGAAAAGCTTTTCCACGTCAACTCTGTCTATCCTCTCATCATTTTAAAAACCTCTATCAAGTCCCCCTTAACCTTCTGCGCTCCAAAGAATAAAGCCCTAACTTGTTCAACCTTTCTCTGTAACTTAGTTGCTGAAACCCAGGCAACATTCTAGTAAATCTCCTCTGTACTCTCTCTATTTTGTTGACATCCTTCCTATAATTAGGCGACCAAAATTGTACACCATACTCCAGAATTGGCCTCACCAATGCCTTGTACAATTTTAACATTACATCCCAACTTCTATACTCAATGCTCTGATTTATAAAGGCCAGCACACCAAAAGCTTTCTTTACCACCCTATCTACATGAGATTCCACTTTCATGGAACTGTGCACAGTTATTCCCAGATTCCCTCTGTTCACCTACATTCTTCAATTCCCTACCATTTACCATGTACGTCCTATTTTGATTTGTCCTGCCAAGATGTAGCACCTCACACTTATCAGCATTAAACTCCATCTGCCATCTTTCAGCCCACTCTTCCAACTGGCATAAATCTCTCTGTAGACTTTGAAACTCTTCTTCATTACCCGCAACCCCACCTATCTTAGTATCATCTGCATACTTACTAATCCAATTTACCACACCATCGTCCAGATCATTGATGTACATGACAAACAACAGTGGACCCAACACAGATCCCTCTGGCACCCCACTCGTCACTGGCCTCCAACCTGACAAACAACCATCCACCATTACTCTCTGGCATCTCCCATTCAGCCACTGTTGAATCCATCTTGCTACTCCACCATTAATACCCAACCATTGAACCTTCTTAACCAACCTTCCATGAGGAACCTTGTCAAAGGCCTTACTGAAGTCCATATACACAACATCCACTGCTTTACCCTCATCAATTTCCCGAGTAACATCTTCAAAAAATTCAAGAAGATTAGTTAAACATGACCTTCCAGGCACAAATCCATGTTGACTGTTCCTAATCAGACCCTGTTTATCCTTTGTCACCGCAGACAAAGACCGGGAACCCGGCATTAACAAGCAGTGCTCTGACCGGCAAAGCTGCTTTCACCACGATTGGTGGGAATGAATGTGTCCAGTACGTGGCCCACACGGGAGGAGGGGTTTGCGGCCGAGAGAGTGAGCACCGCTTCTCTCAGTCTTCCTGTTGTCGGCCCGGGAGCCGCTCTAGTCCAGGGAGCCGGGACACCTACCTGTACACGGGAGATGGCTCAGCCCAAAGCTCCGCGGTTCAGCGACGCGGCCGTGGAGCTCTTGTTGGAGCAGGTGAAGGCCCGCAGGGAGGTCTTCTTCCCCGCGGATGGGAGGCCGCTGCTCCGGCACACCCTTCGCCAGGCTTGGAATGAACTGGCTCTCAGCGTGAACGCCCGCAGCCACAGCCCCAGGACAGGAGAGCAGTGTCGCCAGAAGTTCAACGACCTGACCCGGACGGCCAGGGTGAGTGGGGACGCTGCCTTGTGTACGGCTGGTGCTGCGTACGCTGACGCGCTGGTGAAGCGACTATGCGTAAGGGCCTGTCCCACCAGCATGCGATTGCATGCATCTAGTAGCAATGTTACAACATTTTGGGATATAAAAAATCAAGTCTGCAATTTATCCCATCGGATAAAGCATAAAAAGAAGTTTAATTTGACACCTAATTCACTTTCATATCTTCAGTATTAAAAAGGTTATGGCCATTTTCTTACTAGGAAATTAGCATCTTGTTCCCTATTGATTTTCCATTGACTGAACACAAAAGTTGTGATCAAGGACAGTGAAATGGCCATAACGTTATTAAAAATTAAGAGAACTGAAAGACATTTTCAGTTATTATAGATAGAAGCATTCTGAAACAAATATTAAACAATCTTACTTGGATGATCTGAAATTAAAGCATATAATTATTTACCCAATTGTAGCTAATTCCAAAATTCAATTACTAGATCTAAACATCTATCCATTTCTTAAGAAAAGATTAACATTTTTAAATAGCCTAAGTGTCCAAAGAACATTCATACAAGAACTCACAATAAAACATGATTTTAAAATCTCATTGACATTTATTTATAGGCCAAATGGAAGGGATTTAGTGTTCAATTGCTGTAAATTAACGGCCATTTAAATCAGCTTGCAAGTGGGATTTTCTCGAGCGCGCTGGTTTAGAACGCTGCTATTGCGGTGGATTGAAGCCCATATGCGGCATGAAAAACACTGCGGGATTGAATGGGCCCCCAAGTCACGTATTCACAACTTAAAATGTTGAATAAAGGGATCTTAAGAAGCCCTTTTTAATGTAAAAATAAAGAACCTACCTTGCCTTGTCCCCTACATAAGATCCGTCCCGTTGTCGGTGTTCGCGGCTTTAGATGATGATTTTTAAGCTACTATAATAATTAAATAACCCAATTTAGTTTACAAATTACAAATACCTGCAGCGAATGAATTTCGCAGTGACTTTTCGTCAGCAACTGAACAACATCGATGTCAACAGCCTAGAGAAAATCGCGTTTTAAACCTGCCCTCCTCTCAAAGGCGCCAAAGTCGCACACACGGGCAGCGGCAGAACTGCAGCGCCGCTGAAGGTATGTTTTGCAACATACCTACATCTAGCGCGACCTAACGTAGTGGCTTGAGGCGTACGACCTAGCGGGGCAGGTCCCACTTCGATCGCTGGAAGCATATGGAGTTGTGCGGGGCTGGTCTCCAAAAATCCTGCACTGTCCGAAAATCCCATGCGCCAACGGCCTGTCGGCCCGCAGGCGCATTGAGAGCGTACGCAGCGGCTTGACGTCGTACGCAGAAATATATATTACGTCATGCGCGTACTTACCGCGTACTTAGCGCGAACTCCGCTTCTGTTTGGTCGCACTAGACACATGCAATCGCATGCTGGTGGGACAGGCCCTTTAGGGACAAGAAGCCCAGTCCTGTGCCAAACAGAAGCAAAAAAAGAAGAGAAAAAAGAGAGCCCACGGAAGGGGGCGAGACGCAGAAGAGTAAAAAAGAGGAACCAAGCAGAGGAACAAGAGAAGAGAGCAAGAAAGCTAACACGGGGCAAAAAACGAAAGGCAAGCAGAAAAAAGGAAAAGAGGATGCAGCAAAAGAATAGGAAGGACACGAGGCGAAAAGAATAATTGTCGTAAGAAGAAATAATGGAAAAAGAGAAAAGACAAAACTGAAGGAGAGAGAAACAGCAAACGAGCAAACAAAAAAGACGCAGGAGCCAAGACGAGGCACAAAGACAGAAAAACAAAGACGCGAACATCCAGAAGCCAAAGGACAAATCCGAGCATAACAGACATATAAAAAACGAACCTCCTCTCTCCAAGATAAAGCCTATCCCGAAAAGAAATCCACCACAAGAACCCTCCCCTCCTTCAGGAAATCCCCCTCAGAAAGACTCCCTCTTTCCCCCTCTCTCCCTCTCTTCCCCTCTCTCTCCCCCCTCTCTCTCCCCCATCCGCTCGCTCCCCCTACTTTCCCCCTCCTCTCTCCCCCACCTCTCTCCCCATCCTCTCCCCCCCCCCCTCCTCTCTCCCCTTCCATTCACCCCCCTCCATTCTGCCCCTCCTCTCTCTCCTCTTTCCCCCCTCTCAACTGGCCTCAACTACCTTCTGTGGCAGAGAATTCCACAGATTCACTACTCTCTGTGTGAAAAAGTTTTTCTCATCTCAGTCCTAAAAGACTTCCCCCCTTATCCTTAAACTGTAACCCCCTTGTTCTGGACTTCCCCAACATCGGGAACAATCTTCCTGCATCTAGCCTGTCCAACCTCTTAAGAATGTTGTAAGTTTCTATAAGATTCCCCCTCAATCTTCTAAATTCTAACGAGTACAAGCGAGTCTATCCAGTCTTTCTCATATGAAGTCCTGACATACCAGGAATCAGTCTGGTGAACCTTCTCTGTACTCCCTCTATGGCAAGAATGTCTTTCCTCAGATTAGGATAACAAAACTGTACGCAATACTCAGGTGTGGTCTCACCAAGACCCCGTACAACTGCAGTAGAACCTCGCTGCTCCTATACTCGAATCATTTTGCTATGAATCCTGAAGATTAAGATTCCCCCTCACATCCCCCCTCTCACACCCCTCACATCCCCCCCCCCCCCTGTGTGTGTGGGGGGTGGTTTAGTGTGTGTGTGATGCCGCAGCACCCCCCCCCCCCCCCACAAAACTGCGCGTTGAGGGTCCGGGACGTAAGGTGGCCCCCTTGGTCTAGTATATATTTATATTTGCCTACGCCTGTAAAAATATCACAAACAGAGAGACGGTCCCCGTACAGATCCCTGCAGAATTCCACTGGTCACAGACCTCCAACCAGACTATCCACTTTGCACCACAACCCTGCCTTCCAGTTCGGCATCCATATGACCAAGCCATTTTGAATCTCGTACATCTTAATCTTCAGGATCAACCTATCATGACCGACCTTATCAAAAGCCATACTAGCACAGGTGTTTTACAACATCTACCATATAACCATATAACCATATAACAATTACAGCACGGAAACAGGCCATCTCGGCCCTACAAGTCCGCGCCGAACAATTTTTTTCCCTTAGTCCCACCTGCTACCCACCATCATTAATTTCCATCCTCATCTCCTCAATAACTCAATTAGACATAACGTGCCACACACAAAGCCGTGCTTGCTGTCTCAAATTAATCAATTCCCTTCCAAATGGAAGTACATCCTCTCGAATAATTCTTTCCAATGATTTCCTTACCACTGATACGAGGCACACTGGCCTTATGACCTAAACTTCCAGACTAGCCTGCCATGTGAAACTGATGCATATGGATAATGTCGACCATTGTGTCCCCAATGTTCTTTTGGAGACGTCTACAATTATAGATATATGAGACCGATTCCCTGTGCATCAATTCATGGTCACTATCCTTTATCAGGTTTGTCTATCCCAATGCCGGTAGATCATATCCCTCAATACACTCCCACTTTCCCGTCACAGATTTCAGGCTCACCAACCTGCAGTGCACTGGCTCTCGTTAAATAATGGTGCAACATAGTCACCCTCCGGTCATCCCAACATCACCTGCGCTTGAAGATGAAAACAAATAGCTCTGCAAGGGCCTCTGAAATTTCTTCCCAAGTTTCTTACAGAGATGCACATGGCCAGCCCTCGGGGATGTATCCATCTAAATGTGCAATAAAATGTTAATTTGAAACCCTAACCTCCTCTTTGATAATCCATATATGATCCAAGGCATCAGAATTTATTTGTCTCAACTTCAAAGAGTCCATGATCTCCACTGTAAAAACAAATGTGAACATTCATTACAAAACTCACCTACTGTGCCTCCACACATAGTCAACCTTGCTGATCTTCAAAGGGAGCAATGTTTTAGTTCAGAGATACAGCATGGAAACAGGATCGACAGCCCACCGTTTCCTTGCCGACCAGCAACCATCATACACTAGTTCTATCCTACAGACCAAGGACAATATATAGAACCAATAAATCTACAAATCTCCACATCTTTGGAATGAAGGAGGAAACCGAAGCACCTGGAGAAATCTCATGCGGTCACAAGGAGAACGTACAAGCACCTATAGTCAGGATGGAACGAGTCTCTTGCACTGCAAGGCAGCAACTCTACCTCTGCCCTTCTTCTTGCGTGTGGCGTGCCCAGCCTAAAGTTGTCGGACAACTTGTTCCATTTGATCTATTTGTGTGTGCACATCGGGTTGATTGCATTAGTCCAAACAGGGTGGCCAAGTGAAGGTTGCAGTTCCCCACCCCTCTGCACAACTGTGCTGACCCTTGTCTCTTGAGTCACTGTTTTACTCTTAGTCTATCTGTAGAATCCCCTACAATGTTCTTTCACCTGCCAGATCTATGTCCACTCTATTTGTCCTCCAGATTTCACTCTCAAATGCACCACTACGATTCGTATACTTGACTAGTTTGAACCCAACAGCCTAAACCTGATGAACACCTGCTACCAACTCAGTCACTCTCCAAGAGCAGGCCATTGCTGTGCCCTCTCTAGTTGGGCCCTTTACATATTGATGAAGAATATTTCTTGAACACATATAGGCCGATTATCCTACAGCTCACCCACTCAATCATCGGACATTAAAACTCTGCCACTTTCTCCCAGTTGCTGCATCCACTTCCCACTGCTCACTGACCGTAGCCTCTGCTGTATGTTCCAGGTTCATCCCAGGATTGGGGTCATGCCGGACGAGAGATTGAGGAAATGCAGCTCCCAGGCGGTACAGCAGCCACCACAGTCCAGCATTCGGCGCCAGGAGCTGGCGGCGAAAGCGTAGGACTGTCAATTGGCTTAACACCGAGCGAGTCGCTGGTTGAGGACGAGCAGGAGCCGCCTGCTGTGGGCTGGACAGAGCGAGAGGGGGGTGGCCGGAGTGGAGGGCTGGCATTTGGGGCAGGCGAGGACGGAGAGCTCGGCAGCCCAGCCTTCAGACGCAGGGTCTTCCACATGCACCACCAGCTGCTGGAGGCTTTGGACAGCCTATCCAGCAGCTGCTTGGCCATGTCCAGGGGCACGGAGTCCACCCCCACCCTGGCACAGCTCCTGCTCCGGACCCTATCCAGCTTGCAGGATGTGACCCAGCGGGTGCCCAGTTGTGTGAGCTCTGCTTGGACCACGTCTGCCCCAGAGCCCGAGGCACCTGCGTTGGCACCGTTGATCCAAGCTCAGCGGGCTGCCCTCCAGGGTCTGGTCTGCAGCGTCTCCACCGGCCTGGACCAGTTGTGGGATCGGCTGGACGGGGGCTTCAGCCGAGTCACAGGGTCCTGTAATCCATCCCCCATGGGGCAGCAACGGGGGGACAGAGCGTGGGAGAGCCGTGCATAAGCAGACCAGGCTGCACAGGAGCTGCGGCAACCCAGGGAAGTGACTGTGACCCCAAGGGCCCAGACTGAAAGACCCCGTGGCACCGGGTCAGTGACTGTCACCCCCATTGGGACATCCCATTGATTTGGATCAGTGATGTCCCGGGCAGAACTATAGGCGCTCAGCGCTGTGCAATGAGTAGATACAACTCAGACTCTGATGGGAGACCGCTTAGCGTCAGTGACTGATGCTGAATCCTGGGAATATCCCGTGGGGTTTCAACGGCGCAGCAAGCGTGAGTATGCTTGATCTCAGGATATGTGCAGAGGATTGGAATGTGCTGCCTATGGAACTGTGACTTGCTGTTGCTGGGGTGGCTTCATTGTTGAGAATAAATATCAGAGACGACTCCTATGTTTAAGGTGATCATGTCCACGTGTCGCTCAGTACCTATTGGAAGTTTGTTTTACAATGCGGACACTTTTCAAAGGTCAATGGTTTTATTGGTGTACTAGAGCGGGGGGATTGGGGAGTGGGAGGTAAGCGGGGAGGACAGGAAGGGGGGAGAGGAGTATGAGGGTGGGAGAGGGATAGTACAAGACAGAGGGGAAGGGGGTGGGGGGGGGAGATTGGGGTGAAGAGGGGTGGGAGAGGGGGTGGGAATGGGAGGAGGGAGAGGGATGAGGAGAGAGTGTGGAGCGGGGGAGAGGGGGTGGGAGGAGGAGAGAGGGAGGTAGAGAGGGGGAAGTGGAGGAGGTGAGGGGGGTGGAGGAGGGGATGAGAGAGGGGTGAGGGTGGGAGGGGAAGGAGGAGGGAGGGGAAGGAGGAGGGAGAGGGAGAAGGGGAGAGAGGCGGAAGAGCGTAGGGGGCGGGGGAAGAGTGGGGTGGGTGGGGGAGAGGGGTAGTAGGCGGGGGAAGAGCGTGGAGGGAGGGGGAGAGTGGTAGGGGGCGGGGGAAGAGTAGGGTGGGAGGGGGAGAGGGGTAGGGGGGAGAAAAGGGGAATAGTGGGACGGGGAGGTTAAGAGTGTGGAAGAGGGGTAGAGGGAGTGGTGGAAAAGGCAGAGATGGGTAGGGGGGAGAGGTGGGAGGAGTGAGGGGTTCGGGTGGGAGGGGAGGGGTGAGAGGGTGGGGGGAGGGGGGAGGAGGAGAGAGGGGAGGATGGAGGGGAGGGCGGAGGGAGAGTGGGAAGAGTGTGGAGGGAGGGGGTGAGGGGTAGGGGGAGAGAGGGGAAGAGTGTGGAGGAAGGGGGAGAGATGGGAAAGAGTGGAGAGAGAGAGGGAAGGGAGGGGGGAGAGATAGGGATGGGGAGGAGTGGGAGATGGGGGGTGGGGGGAGATAAGTGGAAGAATGGGGTGGGAGGGGAGAGGTGTAGGGCGGAGTGGTGGAAGTTGGAGAGAGGGAGGGGGAGGGGGAATGGTGGAAGAGGGAGAGGGGTGTACGGGAAGGAGGTGGGGAGAGAGGGAGGAAGAGGATGGGGGAGGGAGGGAGAGGGTGGGGGAGGGAGGAGAGAAGTGGAAGAGTGTGAAGGAGGGGAGAGGGGTAGGATGAGCGGTGGAAGAGGGACAGAGGGGGTGGGTTAGGGGAGGGAGGGGGAGGGGTGGGGGGAGAGAGAGAGGGAGAGGGGTGGGTTAAGGGGGAAAGTGGAAGAGTGGGTAGGGAGGGGTAGAAAGAGTTGTGGAAGAGGGACAGAGGGGTAGGGGGAATGGGTGGGGTGCGAGGGGGGAGGTTGGGGGAGAGATAGGGATGGGTTAAGGGGGAGAGAAGTGAAAGAATGGCAAGGGAAGGGTAGGGGGAGTGGTGAAAGAGGGACAGAGGGGTAGGGGGAAGGGGGCGGGGGAGAGAGGGAAGGGGTCGGGGGTCGGGAAGAAAAGGAAGGGGTGGGGAGATATGGATGGGGTGGGAGGAGGAGGGAGAGGGTTGAGGAGAGGGAGATGGAGAGGGGGAGGAGAGCGGGTTGTGGGGGGGGGTGGGGAGGGGGAGAGAGGTGTGGGGAGGGGGAGGGATGAGGAGGGAAATGGGGTAGGGATAGAGGGGGAAGTGCGTGGATGGAGGAGGAAGGGTGGGGAGGGGGAAAGGGTCGGGGAGAGAGGGAAGAGGTGGAGGAGTGAAGGGTGGTGGGGGGAGAGAGTGAAGGGGGTGGGGGTGGGGAGGGGGGAGAGGGATTGGGGTGGGAGGGGAGGTGGAGAGGGAGAGGGGTGAGGAAATGGAGAGGGGGAGGAGAGAGGGGTGGGAGAGGGGGAGAAGAGAGGGAAGAGGGAGGGGGAGAGTGGTGTGGGGGAGGGGGAGAGGGATGGGGGATGGAGGATGGAGGGGAGGAGGGAGATGGGGTAAGGGAGGGAGGGGGTAGAGTGTGGAGGGAGGGGGAGAAGGGTGGAGGAGGGAGGGGAAATAGTGAGGAGGGAGAGTGGAAGAGGGAGGAGTAGGTACAGTCCATCTGTTCCCCATTCCCTATCACCCCCAATCCTCTTTCTCTATTCTCACACACATGATGTCGCGCTTCGACACAGGCTGCGGGGCGGGGGGTGGGACTGGGACTGGGGCTGCTGCAAAGGCATATGGAAATGGATCCATTCCGATTGGACATCTGTGAGCATTGGGCATTGTGACATCACTTGATGGAGCGTTCACAAACATTCTATAGGTGAGAGCTGTATTTTTTAGCATTTTGAAATTTTGGGGGGGGTGATAGGAATGTTATATAAAATGTGTACATAAACACAACGAAATTTAATCAGGAGTGGATATGCGGATGTAAAAGTGAAATCTCTGCCGAAATGGATAAAATCTCGGCGTTTCTGCGTGTGGTGTTGGCGTAGCAACGAATCAAAGTCTGGCACCCACAAACAGAGCAAGGCAGAAACACACACACTCACACACACACACACATCCACAGAGTTTTAATATATACTAGACCAGGTGCAGACCCGTTGGGTCTGTTTCCCCAACGCGCGTTTGAGGGGGGGGGGGGAGCTGAGCGTTTGCGGGGGAAGAGAGGGAAGGGGGTGGGGAAGGGAAGGGGGGAGAGGGAAGGGGGGTGGGGGAAAATTCTGCACCGATAATGTCACTACACACAAAGAAATAAAGACCTTCCCTAACCAGAGGCCGTGGATGAGCAGGGAGGTCAGACTCCTACTGAAGGCTCGCAATGCCGCTTTCAGATCTGGCGACGCTGAGGGATACAGCTCATCCAGGGCCAATCTGAAAATGGGAATTAGGAATGCCAAACTCAATCACAAACGGCGGATTGAGGAGCACTCCCATAACAACTCTGACCCCAGGCGCATGTGGCAAGGAATCAAATTCCTTGCCGATTACCAGAAAGTTAACACCCCTCCCCCAGACAACGCCACCCTTCCTGACGAACTAAACCATTTCTATGCTCGCTTTGACCGAGATAACAAAATCCCAGCCATCAGTTGCTCCACCCCCAAATGAACAACCCCTCAGTCTCTCCACCTCTGCTGTACAAGATGCACTGAGCAAGGTGAATGAGCGCAAAGCTGCCGGCCCCAATGGCATCCCTGGCCGGGTGCTTAGGGCATGTGCTGGACAACTATCCCAAGTCTTTACCGACATTTTCAATCACTCACTGGCCGAGGGTGTTGTCCCCACTTGCCTCAAGACATCAACCATCGTGCCAGTGCCCAAACAGTCAGCCACAGGGAGCCTCAACGATTTCCGCCCAGTGGCACTCACCCCTGTCATTGCTAAGTGCTTTGAGCGGCTGATCTTGGCTCACCTCAAAGCCAGCCTCCCCCCCATATCGGCGGCCATACACTCTGCCCTGACCCACCTGGACAACAACAACTCCTACATCAGGTTGCTGTTCATTGATTTCAGCTCCGCTTTCAACACTGTCATCCCCGCCAGCTTGATCACCAAACTCAGCGGGCTTGGCATCTCCACCTCCCTCTGCAACTAGACACTGGATTTCCTCACCAACAGACCACAGTCTGTTAGGGTCAACAACCTCACCTCCACCACTATAACACTGAACACCGGCGTGCCACAGGGCTGTGTGCTCAGCCCTCTCCTCTACTCCCTCTTCACCCACGACTGCATCTCTAAGTACGGATCCAACGCCATCATTAAGTTTGCTGACGACACCACGGTGGTAGGACTGATCTGTGACAACGATGAGTCAGCCTACCGAGAGGAGGTCCAGCACCTGACAACCTGGTGTGCCAATAATAACCTCGTCCTCAACTCCAAGAAGACGAAGGAACTTATTGTCGACTTCAGGAAGGTCAGAGGGGGCAGACATACCCCCATCCACATAAACGGGACTGAGGTGGAGCGCGTCTCCAGCTACAAATTCCTCGGGGTACACATCTCGGAGGATTTGTCCTGGTCCCTCAACACCTCCAAGCTGATCAAAAAGGCACAGCAGCGCCTTTACTTCCTGAGGAGGCTCAAGAAAGCCCACCTGTCCCCCCAGATCCTGACCAACTTCTACAGGTGTACCATCGAGAGCATCCTGACCGCCTGCTTCACGGTATGGTACAGCAGCTGCATTGTTGCGGACAGGAAGGCACTACAACGGGTGGTGAAAACCGCGCAGCACATCATCGGCGCCCCGCTCCCTGCCATGGATGCCCTCCACCGAAAACGGTGTCTGAAACGAGCTGGGAAGATCATTAAAGACCCCTCCCACCCCAATCATGGACTGTTTTCCCTCCTCCCATCAGGGAGGCGGTACAGGAGCCTCAGGTCTCGTACCAGTAGGATGAGGAACAGCTTCTACAATCATACCGTCGCAGTGCTGAACTCGGAGTCCCGCCGATAGATTCCTCCGGTCCCTCCGTCCCCATCGTTTAATTATTCTGCATTTTTTTATTGTTCTGTATCCTCTTTTTTTTTTTTTTCTATATTGCACTACTACGGACTGACGCAAAACTGCATTTCGTTGTACCGATACTCAGTATTTGTGCAATGACATTAAAGTTTAATTGAATTGAATTGAATTGAGAGAGGGATGGGGGCGGGAGGAGGAGGGGGAGGAGAGGGAGAGGGGCGAGGAGATGGGGAGAGGGGGAGGAGAGAGGGATGGGGAGGGGGAGAGAGGGATGGGGAGGGGGAGACAGGTGTGGGGGAGTTGGGAGATGGGGTAGGGGAGGGAGGGGGAAGAGTGCGAATGGAGGGGGAGAGAGGGGAAGAAGTGGGGAGGGAGAGTGAAAGGGGGTGGTAGGGACGGTCCATCTGTTCCCCATTCCCTATCACCCCCAATTCTCTTTATCTATTCCCACACACGTGATCATGCGCTTCGACACAGGCTGCGGGGTTGGGGGAGGGGCTGGGGCTGAGGCTGGGGCTGGTGCAAAGGCATATGTAAATGGATCCATTCCGATTGGACATCTGTGAGCATTGGGCATTGTGAAATCACACGATGGAACGTTGCATTGTGACATTACACGATGGAACGTTCACCAACATGTTATGGGAGAGAGCTGGGGGTTTTTTTAATTTTGGGGGGGGGGGGAGATAAGGATTTTAATAAAAATGTGTTCATAAACACGACGACATTTAATCAGGAGTGAATAATTGGAATGAAAAGTGAAATCTCTACCGAAATGGAAAAATCTGGGCGTTTCTGCGTCTGACATTGGCGTGGGGGAGAGTGGAAGGGGCGGGGGAAGAGTGGGATGGGAGGGGGAGAGGGGTAGAGGGAAGAGAGGGGAAATAGTGGTGAGGGAGAGGGGAGGGTAAGAGTGCGGAAGAGGGGTAGGGGATTGGTGGAAGAGGCAGAGATGGGTAGGGGGGAGAGGAGGGGGAGAGGATGAGGGTTGGGGTGGGAGGGGAAGGGGGAAAGGGAGGAGGAGGGAGTGATGCGGGAGGGATTGAGAGAAGCTGGGGGGGAATAGGGTGGGGGTGGGGGAGGATGGAGGGGAGGGAGGTGGAAAAGGGGCAAGAGTGTGGAGTGAGGGGTCGCGGGGAGAGAGGGGGTAGAGTATGGAGGAAGGAGAAGAGCAGAGAGAGGGGGTAGAGTGGGGAGGGAGAGGGAAGGAAGGGGGGAGAGAGAGGGGTGGGGAGGGAGATGGGTGGGTTGGTGGGGGGAGATAAGTGGAAGAATGGGGAGGGAGGGGGTGAGGTGTAGGGGGGAGTGGTGGAAGTGGGAGAGAGGGAGGGGAGAGAGGGGAGCGAGGGGGGAAGGGAGTGGGGGGGAGAGAGGGGTGGGGGAAGGAGAGGGGTGGTGCAAGGGGGAGAGACGGGGAAGAGTGGGGAGGGAGGAGGAGAGGGGTAGGGGTTGGTGGAAGAGGGAAAGTGGTAGGAGGTGGGGGAGAGAGTGAAGGGGGTGGGGGAGAGAGGGATGGGGTGGGAGAAAGAGCGATGGGGTTGGGGGCAGGAGGGGGAGTGAGGGGTGGGGGTAGGGGGAGGGTGGAGGGAGGAGGGGGAGTAGGGAAGGGAAGAAGGGACAGAGGGAAGAGTGTGGAGGGAGTGGGAGAGTGGTACGGGGGTGGGGAAGAGTGGGGTGGAAGGGGGAGATGGGTGGGGGAGAGAGGGGTAAGAGTGGGGAGGGAGGGAGGGGGAGAGGGGTAGCGGGAGTGGTGGAAGAGGGACAGAGGGGTAGGGTGTGGGGGAGGGAAGGGGGGTGGGGGAGAGAGAGATGGGGGTGGGAGGAGAGGGAGGTGGTGAGGAGATGGAGAGGGGTGAGTAGAGGGAGATGGAGAGGGGGAGAGGGATGGGAAGGGGTAGAGAGCGATGGGGGAGGGGGAGAGAGGTGTGGGGTAGGGGAGGGAGGTTTAAGAGTGTGGAGGGAGGGGGTGAGGGTGGGAGGGAGAGAGGGGAAATAGTGGGGAGGGAGAGTGGTCGGGGGAGGGGTAGGGACAGTCCATCTGTTCCCCATTGATTGATTGATTGATTGATTATACCTTTAATAATCCTTTACAGGAAATTACAGTGCCACGACAGCTTCAAGACAGACATAACACCACACATTTCCTCAAATAGCTTCCATACTTAACAAGTTAAAATACAAGTTAAAATACAATTAATGAAAAATAGTGCAGTTATTTATGCGCATTATATAACCTTATAGCAGCTGGTAAACAGGACTTCCTATGTCTCTCAGTTTTGCACATTGGTGCAATCAGTCTCTGACTGAAGATGCTGCTCTTGATCACCTTCAGGGCATGGAGTGGGTGAGTGGGGTTGGTCATTATTGAACCCAGTTTGTTCAGAGTTCTGGCCTCTGCCACCTGCTGGACCGTTCGTTGCTCAGCCCCGACCACTGAGCCGGCCTTCCTGATCAGCTTGTCCAGTCTGTTTTTGTCCGCTATGCGGGCGCCATCTCCCCAACAGGCCACAGCAAAAAACAGAGCACTGGCCACCACTGAATGGTAGACACTGCACAGTAGGGGTTGGCAGATGTTAAATTACCTCAGCCTCCTTAAAAAATACAGTCGGCTCTGTCCCTTCCTGTACACTGCCTCCATATGACACTTCCAGTCCAGCGCACTGTCAAGCTGCACCCCAAGGTACCTGTGGTTAGCGACCACCTCCACCTCAGTGCCCTTAATGGTGATTGGTGTTGCTTGAGTCCTCCTCCTCCCCCTCCTGAAGTCCACAACTATCTCCTTGGTTTTTGTGGTGTTAAGATGGAGGTTATTGTGTGCACTCCACTCCACAAACTTACTTATTATGTCTCTATACTCCTCCTCATAGCCCCCTTTAATGAGGCCGACAACAGCTGTGTCATCCGAAAACTTCTGCAAAAAGCAGCTGTTGGTGTTATATTGGAGATCTGCTGTGTAGATGGTAAACAGGAACGGAGCCAGCACAGTCCTTGTGGAGCCCCTGTGCTGCTCAAGATGGTGCCCGAGACACTGTTCTGTAGGCGCACGCATCTTCTCCCCTAGCAGTCGGGGCTGAATTGTGTTGAAGGCGCTTGAGAAGTCAAAACATGTAATCCTTACAGATAATAATAATAATAAATTTTATTTAATGGGCGCCTTTCAAACATCTCAAGGACACCTTACATAGTATATCGGAATAACATATAATCGGAATATAACAATAAAGACATCACAGAGACACAAATTAAAAACAGGATTCAATCCAAAAACAGAAAATCAAAAACACAGTGTGAAGAGGGAGCAGCGGCAACCAAATCGTGCCAGCGTCCACTCTCTCTTCACGGCAGCCATCTTGGACACAGACCTACAAGACTACAAATGGACAAAAAAATCATCCCCCCACAGTGGACACCACTGTGGAGGAAGGCACAATGTCCAGTCCCCACCCCATGTTCACCCCAAAGTCAGGCCTATTGAGGCCACCGCAATTGCCTTTACGGAGGCCCGATGTCCCTGGCCGTTCTCACCGGGTGGTCTTGCCCCGGCGTCGGGAGAGTCCTTTCGGCGGCTGGGCCACTTGGAACGGCCGCATCCTGGTTGGAGCCCGCGGCTGCCGAAGCCGACAAGGCCGCGCCGGTTTGGAGCTCCCAGGCTCCAGATGACAAAGTCGGCGCCGCCTCTCCGCTCCGCAGCCCGCAGCCCGGAGTTGTTGCTCTCGGCGGTCCAGCTCGCCAGAGCTCCAGCGCGTCGCTCCAGCGCGGCGACCCAGGCAAGGGATCGCCCGCTCCGCTCCAGCGCTCCAATGCTGTGCCGCCGCCGAGGCCGAGGTGCTGGGCGGTTCCCGCCAGGAAACGGCGCTCCAAGCCCGCAAGTAGGCCACGAGGACGGGTCAACGGGCAGCCCGGAGAAAAGGCTGCCACACCGACCAGGTAGGGACCTAGAAATTAGGTTTACACCTACCCCCCACATTAAAAAGACCATATCCCCTACAAACAAAAAACAGGACTCACTAAAATCTATAAAAAAACCGGATTAAAACGGACGGCTGCTGGCTAGCAGCCGTTCACCAAGATGGCTCCTCCTCCGACCACGGTCGGAGATGCATCAGTAGTGTCCAAATGTGTGTACACCCTCTGCAGCATGTAAATGAGGGCATCATCGACACTGATGTTAGGCTGATATGCAAACTGTAAAGGATCCATTTGATTTGACACACTAGTCCTGATGTAGGAAAGGACAAGTCTCTCAAATGTCTTCATAATGTGTGAAGTGAGCGCTACTGGTCTGTAGTCATTGTGGAGAGTGGGATGGGTCTTCTTTGGGACAGGTACCAGGCAAGATGTTTTCCACAGCCTTGGAACCTTCTGTAGACGCAAGCTCAGGTTGAACAGGTGTGTTCAAATACCACACAGCTCTGAAGAGCAGGTCTTCAGTAGCCTTGGGCTGGTGTCATCAGGCCCCACTGCTTTCCCTGGCTTCAGTCTGTTCAGCATCATCTTGACCTGAGCAGTATGAAGAGTCATAGGTGGGGCTGCCGGTGGAGTGGGAGGTGGAAAGAGGGGACTCCGTACAGGTGACATCTCAGGAGTGATGGAGATGATGGAGAGAGGGAGGGGAGGTGGAGAGGAAGCAGCAATGGTCAGCAGACCAGGTGGGGGAGGCTGGGGTGGTGTGGGGCAGTCAAATCTGTTGAAAAATCTGTTCAGAACATCAGCCAGATTCTGTTCACCATCAGGCAGTGTACCACCTTTCTGCGTCATGCCCGTGATCTTTCGCATTCCAGCCCATACCTGCTTCACACCATCTTGCTGCAGCTGTCGTTCTAATTTGAACCTATAGGCTTCTTTCCCCTCCTTAATCCTCACCTTCAGTTCCTTTTGAAGTTCTTTGATTTTATTCCTGTCGCCCTCCCTGAAAGCCTTTTTCTTCTCATTTAGTAAAGCCTTCAGGCTGCTGGTAATCCAAGGTTTGTTATTAGGGTAGCAACGAATTACCCTGGATGGCAAGATGTCATCATAACAGAAATTGATGTAATGGGTAATGCATTCTGTTAGTCCGTCAATGTCTTCCCCATACTCCTCACAGAACACATCCCAATCTGTTGTCTCAAAAGAGTTAAATGACCTCAGCCTCAGGGCTTCATCTGCCTCAGGATACCATTATCTTGATGTTCTGGTGGTGACAGGCAGCCTCTTAGCAGCTGGGGTGTAGGAGGGAGAGAGATGTAGCATGTCGTGGTCTGATCGACCAAGAGGGGGCAGTGCAGTACATTTGTATGCATTTTTCACATTTGCATACAAAAGATCCAGCGTTTTATCACCTCTGGTTGCACAGTCAATAAACTGTTTAAAAGTGGGAAAAGTCTTAGAGAGACAGACATGGTTGTAATCTCCAGACACAACAATGAACGCCTCTGGGTACTTGGACTGGAGTCCCGCTATAGTGGTGTGCAGCACGTCACACGCGACTTCCGCCTTGGCAGATGGAGGAATATAAACAACAATGGCTACCACCACAGGGAACTCCCTGGGTAGGTAATATGGTCTTAAACATTCCCTTTCCATATAACCATATAACAATTACAGCACGGAAACAGGCCATCTCGACCCTTCTAGTCGGTGCCGAACACGTATTCTCCCCCAGTCCCATATACCTGCGCTCAGACCATAACCCTCCATTCTTTTCCCGTCCATATAACTATCAAATTTATTTTTAAATGATAAAAACGAACCTGCCTCCACCACCTTCACTGGAAGCTCATTCCACACAGCCAGCACTATCTGAGTAAAGAAGTTCCCCCTCAAGTTACCCCTAAACTTCTGTCCCTTAATTATCAAGTCATGTCCCCTTGTTGGAATCTTCCCTACTCTCAGTGGGAAAAGCTTATCCACGTCAACTCTGTCTATCCCTCTCATCATTGTAAATACCTCTATCAAGTCCCCCCTTAACCATATAACCATATATAACCATATAACAATTACAGCACGGAAACAGGCCATCTCGGCCCTACAAGTCCGTGCCGAACAACTTTTTTCCCTTAGTCCCACCTGCCTGCACTCATACCATAACCCTCCATTCCCTTCTCATCCATATGCCTATCCAATTTATTTTTAAATGATACCAACGAACCTGCCGCTATCACTTCCACTGGAAGCTCATTCCACACCGCTACCACTCTCTGAGTAAAGAAGTTCCCCCTCATGTTATCCCTAAACTTCTGTCCCCTAATTCTGAAGTCATGTCCTTCTGCGCTCCAAAGAATAAAGCCCTAACTTGTTCATCCTTTCTCTGTAACTTAGTTGCTGAAACCCAGGCAACATTCTAGTAAATCTCCTCTGTACTCTCTCTATTTTGTTGACGTCCTTCCTATAATTAGGCGACCACAATTGTACACCATACTCCAGAATTGGCCTCACCAATGCCTTGTACAATTTTAACATTACATCCCAACTTCTATACTCAATGCTCTGATATTTAAAGGCCAGCGCACCAAAAGCTTTCTTTACCACCCTAGCTACATGAGATTCCACTTTCAGGGAACTGTGCACAGTTATTCCCAGATCCCTCTGTTCACCTGCATTCTTCAATTCCCTACCATTTACCATGTACTTCCTATTTTGATTTGCCCTGCCAAGATGTAGCACCTCACACTTATCAGCATTAAACTCCATCTGCCATCTTTCAGCCCACTCTTCCAACTGGCATAAATCTCTCTGTAGACTTTGAAAATCTATTTCATTATCCACAACCCCTCCTATCTTAGTATCATCAGCATACTTACTAATCCAATTTACCACACCATCATCCAGATAATTGATGTACATGACAAACAGCAGTGGAACCAACACAGATCCCTGTGGCACCCCACTGGTCACTGGCTTCCAACCTGACAAACAACCATCCACCATTACTCTCTGGCATCTCCTATTCAGCCACTGTTGAATCCATCTTGCTACTCCACCATTAATACCCAACAATTGAACCTTCTTAACCAACCTTCCGTGAGGAACCTTGTCAAAGGCCTTACTGAAGTCCATATATACAACATCCATTGCTTTAACCTCATCTATTTCCCGAGTAACCTCTTCAAAAAATTCAAGAAGATTAGTCAAACACGACTTTCTAGGCACAAATCCATGTTGACAGTTCCTAATCAGACGTTGTTTATCCAGATGCTTATATATATTATCTCTAAGTATCCTTTCCATTAATTTTCCTACCACTGACGTCAAACTAACAGGTCTATAATTGCTAGGTTTACTCTTAGACCCCTTTTTAAACAATGGAACTACATGCGCAGTACGCCAATTTTACTTCGGAGTCACGTGAGTGACTACGTGAAGAACCCGCTTCCAACGCATGCGTGTCATATCGCTACACGCATTGCACGAGTCAACAGAAGGGTGGAGGACATCCCCCAGTAACGGGAGAAGGAAAAAAGGACCAGCAAAAGGCAGGTAAGGACTCTGCATTTTTATTCACAGAAAAATGGACAGAATGAAAAAGAAGCGGTCTGCAAAAAAGCTGCCCGAGAAACGCGTTGTAAACGTGGATGAACGGCAGAGACAGCAGCCGTCGGCTCTAGAGGCCTCGGTAGAGGAATCAGCTGTGCCAGAAATCATTCTGGCACCGACGAAACTTACTCACCGGCCGGGAGGCAAAGTTCAAACAAAAACGCACCATCTAGCAGAGCCCGACTTGGAGCAGCAGCGGGCGACCAGCCCGTATCAATATCGGACCAGGGCTGAACGGGTGCGGCAGTCGGAACAAACCCGCTATGAGTGGCTGCATACGGAGCAGCCAGGAGAAACGGCTGACCGGGAACAGACGTGGACCGACAGTCAGGACCGGTGTGGCCAGCGGCGGGACGAGGAAAGCCCGCAAACCAGCACCCGTGAGTACCGGGGACGGGAACAGCTGGGATACAGAGAAGAGCAGCACACTGCTGAAAGGCTGCAGGAATGGGAGCAGCCAAAAATAGCAAGTGCAGCTCACCGTCTAAAGGAGCTGCTGGAGGAGCTCCTTCACAGTGGCAGTCCCATGAATGTGGAGACTGGCCACAGTGGGCAGACAAGCCCCATATGGGTACCCCGTGAGGGACCCCCTGAAATCTCGACCTCTTCGGAGGAGAGTGGGCAGGACCCTGATGGGCCAGGCCCTGATCACACAGCTTCCCATGATCCTGAATCTGCAGAAAAACATACACTGCTGGACATGGTGGCTGATTACTTCAAACCAAGTCAAACAGGGGCAGACTTGGATTCCAGGATGGCAGCCAGTATTAACTACATGTCTGGCCATCAACTCCAACAACAAATATTCACAGAGACACTGGCCAGACATCTGCCACCTGGTAACTGTGATGTATTACAAATCCCCAGTGTCAACCGATGCATTTGGAAGCATATGGGGAAGGAAATCAGGAACCATGATCTCAAAATCCAGAAAGCCTTAAAGGGGCTTACGGCAGGGATCACAGCTTACATCCGCACCCTGGACAAAACAGAGCAAACTAAAGGCCACCAAGACGCACTAGCCCTGTTCTGTAATGTACAATATGAGCTGAATAGCATGCGGAGGGCGGCTATTCAGCCAGCACTGGATCCTAAATATGCAACAATTTGCAAACAAAGAGTCGTTAAAACCCCAACCCTTTTGTTTGGGGAAGCCAAGACACTGGGGCTCATCAAAACCAGCGCAAAGGCTTATTTTGGATCACGGTACCAGCCACATGGAAGACCGAAAAGTGTGGCTTATATCACTGGCAGTGCCAGTACCCAATATAACCCGCAGCAGCCTTCTTTTAGGGTATGGCCAGGGACGGCCACCCTGGAAGATGCGGAAGCCTAAACCTCCAGTACAACCACGAACACGAATAAAAACAAAACCCCCTTTTTTTCAAAAAACAAAGAAAATAATACAACCACCAGTAACCATGGAGGTAGGTGGGTGTGGTTCTTTTGTAAAAAAAAAGGGACCCACGACGGTGGGAGGGAGGTTGCAATACTACAGTGACGAATGGTGTAAAATCACTACAGACTCGTATGTTCTAAGCAGTATTCAGGGTTATCTGATAGAATTTACTCATCCCAATAACCCCCCAGTACAACATACACCAGAAAGGCATTTCGTCCTTACAAAAACCGAACAATCTAAAGCCCACATGGAGCTACAACGATTGTATACAAAAGGTGTGATTGAGCATACTACTCATGAATAATTAAAATTTGTATCAAACATATTTATTAAAAATAAAAAAGATGGGGGTTGCAGGATTATCATTGACCTTTCAACCCTAAACACATTCGTTCAATATGTTCATTTTAAGATGGATACCTTTATCACTGCTAAAGAATTAGTATCAGCTGGTTTCTATATGACAAGCATTGACTTAAAAGATGCATACTATACAGTACCCATCAGAGGGGAACACAGACGGTAGTTAAGTGTAAATTGATACCAGAAACGAATATGGATTATCTAGGATTCACCATTAACACGGTCAATATGTTAGTAACTTTACCAATAAATAAAGCCGCAGCCCTACAGGAGGATTGCAGCGAGCTTCTTAACACCAACAGACCCTCCATTAGACGGGTAGGCCGGATAATTGGGAAGATTGTGGCTTCATTCCCGGCCACACATTTTGGGCCATTACATTATCAAAATTTGCAAAGAGCAAAAATTAGAGCACTCAAATTTAACAAAGGTCATTTTGATAGACCTATGGAGCTGCCTACGGAAGCTATATTTGAACTACAGTGGTGGGAACATAGCATTAGGTATTGCTCCAACCCCATCATTATTGACAACTCGTCTATGGTATTACAAAATGGTGTATCCAAAGAAACATTTGGATATCGGCAACATACCTACCAGGTAAGCTAAATTCAGTGGCAGACACCAGGTCACGCAAATTTAATGAAAACACGGAATGGATGTTAAATAAAAATGTATTTGCTGAAATTACAGCAAAATATGGTAGACCAGATATTGATATTTTTGCGTCCAGCTTGAATCACCAATTACCAAGGTATGTGTCCTGGGAACCAGACCCTGGGGCAGAAGCTACAGATGCTTTCTCACTGCATTGGGGGAAATGGCGTTTTTTTATGCTTTTCCCCCATTCTGCATCATCAATCGGGTACAAAGGAAAATTCAACAATATTCGGCATCTGGGATTCTCATAGTACCCGATTGGCCTACTCAACCGTGGTATTCGGTCACTACAGGGGATGGTGTTAGAACCATGTTCCATTATTGGACATAGCCCGAATTTATTAATTCATCCAGTAACTGGAGGGGGGCAGTCACCCATGCCATAAGACTATGGATTTGTTGATTTGTAGAGTCTGAAAGACCCACTACACGGCATGGGGCTGTCAGACAGGACGATGAATCTCATCACATCCGCACAAAGACTGTCAACACGGAAGCAGTACCTCGGACACATCAAGAAATGGGGCATATACTGCTTTGACAACAACCTAGACCAAAGGGCCAAGAACATTCCGGCCGTATTGGAATTCTTAACAAACCTCCATTATGATAAACGATTGGGCTACAGTGCCATCAATAGTGCCAGAAGTGCACTCTCCAATTACCTATCACAAGGAACGGAGCGGCACACGGTGGGAACGCACCCCCTGGTAACAAAACTTACGAGGGGCATATTCAATGCAAATCCCCCTAAAACCAGGTACTCCAAAATCTGGGATGTGGGTGTCGTTTTAAACATGCTGAGGAGCTGGTCGCCCATAAACAGCATTATCACTGCAGAAACTGACCATGAAGATGGTTATGCTCATGGCGTTAGTTACTGCACAACGAGTCCAGTCATTAAGCAAACTGAGCCTGGACTCCTTGATCATCTCACGAGAGAAACTGGTGTTTGTCATACATGAGTTAATAAAACAAACAGACCAGGTTAATCGGGTCAAGTGATTGAATTTAAGGCATATCCATATGACGAACGTCTGTGTATAGCAAGACATATCCAATTATACATGGAATATACTAAGAGCATTCGAGGTCAGGAAATGGCTTTGTTCATTTTCTTACAAGAAACCGCACAAAAGGGTCACGACCCAAACTATCTCAAGGTGGCTCAAATGTGTCCTAAAGATGGCAGGAATAGACACTAATGGTTTTAAATCTCATTCCACCAGGGCTGCAGCAACATCCGCAGCAAAAATTTGGAGGTATCCACGGACCAAATCCTCAGAATAGCAGGATGGTCATCCGAAAGGACTTTCCAAAGGTTTTATAATAAACCAGTGTTGGAGCCATCATCATTTTCGGAAAGCATTTTACGTTCAATATTATAATTTGCCCGAAGGGTTACAGGGCTATGATTTCAATTAATACATGTATTTTCTCGTTATATCACACAAGTCTTTGTATAAGTGTGTCTAAAATTGCTAATGATACTCTCTCCCGATACCCAAGGCAGTTGTGAAGCATGGACTCGTTCCACGGCATGAGGTCACAGAGCTTTGAAATCTTCACGTAGTCACTCACGTGACTCCGAAGTAAAATAGTAAGATTAAACGAGAACTTACCAGTTTGAAGTTTGATCTGTATTTTATGAGGAGGAACGTTGAGGGAATACGTGCCCTCCGCTCCCACCCTCCTATGATCATATCAAAACTGGTATATCTTTGATAATCTTACTATGTTAGGTCATTATAGTTTCTGTGACCTCACACCGCTGCTTTGAAGAATGACACGCATGCGTTGGAAGCGGGTTCTTCACGTATTCCCTCAACGTTCCTCCTCATAAAATACAGATCAAACTTCAAACTGGTAAGTTCTCGTTTTAT